>NC_028358.1:2382126-2408435 GCF_000741045.1 Vigna radiata var. radiata | reverse complement strand
TAATTGCTGAAAATGAGGCCTACTACATCTCTTTACCTTTCTCAAATGAGCTTAATTTTCATAGAATGTTAGTGTAAAGATTTGTACTCTGTCAACAAATTAGAAAACATCAAGTGAATTACTTATTAAATAATTATCATAAAAGTTCACAAATTTATGATAAATAGCTATACATGATTTAATGCATTCTAAATAAACTACTTTCACCTATAAGGATTTGAAATTGTAAACATTGTCTGCACTGACTTTGTATTACAAATTAAGCCAAGACCACAACAAACTTCATACAATTTTTTGGGTAATCATATTATTGTTTCAAAATATCCAGACTTGGCACATGAGTAATCTTCTCGAAAAAATCTCACTGACTATCTCCAGAAGAGTCTTCCTTCCTTCAGTCATATTTTTTNTTTTCACACAACAATCAAACTCGATCATGATATCAAGCTTAAAGAATCTAAGTTAATTTCAACTGGAACCAACTAAACTTGATCTGAGCAAATTTCATACATAATCCAAGTAAGACGATGCTCNATAACTTTTCAACCATCANGAAAATTTCATACCAAAATCGTGAACAGTAATCCCAACCACTCTCACTCAAACAAAAAGATAAATACATTTACTAATTAAAAGAAAAATAAAAATCAAATTACAATAGCAGAGGAGCAGCAACAAACCTTGAGATANACATAGAGAGTAGGGCAAGCAATGCAGGCAACGCGAGTGTGGACGCCACTGCAGAGAGTGAGAACTTCCTTGGCCACGGTTTTCGCTGTTTCTGGAGTGTACCAGAACTGGCTCAAATTCCAATTCTCGGATACGAGAGAAACCTCGGACCCTCCTCCGGCATCGGAGTGATGCTGCTGCTCGGCGAGGAATTCTTTGAGAGCGGCGAGAGTGTGGGAGCTGAGAGAGGGTTCTTCATCATCGGAGGGCGCCGAAGACTCAGTGATTCCGGTCACCGAGTTAGGGTTCAGTTGGAGTTGGTCCGCCATTGCTCTTAGCTGGTGTGGGAGGAAGAGTTGGCAAAGAGGTTGGAATGGATTCGAATACAAGGTAATATATTCCGGGTTCGGGTTCCAAATCATCGGATCCAAACCGAACCAATATGAACCTAAGGTATGGTAGCTAATGTAATTGGATTTAAGCCAAACTAGTCGAGTTTTTTTTTTTAACTTCATAAAGATATTTATTAATTATTGTTACATTTGAATGTAAAAATTTTTCGTAAAATTATATTTGAAAGTTAAAATTGTATAAATATTAAAATATAATGTCTAAATAGATTAACGTTGGTATATATTGTCGAAAAAAAAAACCTGTACTTGTTGTAATTAAAATTATATATATATATATATATATATATATATATATATATATATATATATATATATGCACACACAAGTGTAGTATTGCTATACTTAAAATATCTATGGCACGTGAAAACACATTTTTTAACATGTGTTCACTTTTTCTTATAATAATAATTGATAGTAAAATTATTGTTATTATTATTATCATAATTATAAAATTAAATATAAATAATTTTGAATATATGATTGGGTTGGATTGTATAAACTAATAATATTGGATAAATAAAATTGAGCAAAATGAATAACTGCAGTCGAGTTATCAGTGAATGAGAATTTTATAGATATCCGACTTAACTCAACTCGAATTTATATTTTAATATTTATAAATTTATATATTTTATAAAAGTTTAATATTATTTTTTTTTCTATTTTCGTCAATTCTATTTGAAGTAGTTTTTTATTTTTCTTAGCATTTAAAATTATTCTAATTTGTGTAATTTTTATTCAATTGATCATTTTTTTTTTTTTACAAAGACGTCTAAATAGTTAAGGACACAATGTCCACTTGAGTTACTACTAATGAGTGACTTTTTTTTTGCTAACGTGTTATTTATGGTTGTGATGCGATTAGGGTTTTTAGTTCGTGATTTGACTTCCGACTTTTCATAATTGTGTGAAGGTAGAGTTCTCATTGTTGTGATTTGGTTCGAATTCTCTAATTCCATTTGGGGATTGCATTTACAAGTGGTTGATGTGAAGGTTTCAAGGTTCTTGATACTTCCATGATTGATCGTGATGATGATTCACAAGTTGGGTTTCGTCATAGTTGATTCAATTTGTGGTGGTGGAGATGTTGGGTTTCATTTACAATTGGTTATTTCACTGATTTGCAGGTTTGAACTTGCAATAAAACTTTGTGTGGAAGAGGCACAAAATGGGTTGTTTGGGTTTTGCTGTGACTTTTGTTGGTGGTTTGAGGAAGTGATAACTAAAAGAGGATTTTGTGGTGGTCCGTGGTTGCATTATTGGTGGCGTTTGGTTTGATTGGCTGACCATGGAGGTTATTGCGGTTTGGTGCACAATTTAGGATTTTTTTTCGCATGTTTCTCCTGAGATTACATATCTGTGATTTGTGGCTTGCTCGAAGAAGATGTTGGTCATCTCGCAGTAGTTGTACGAGGAAGAAGACAGTGTGTTGCAACGGTGTAGTGGTGGGAAGGGAGAGTTTAGTGATCTGTGATGCAACCGTGATAGAGGCGAGAATGTTGGGAAGAAGATGAGATAATGTGGTAACCACGCCATTCACTGATAGCTCAGGTGGACATTATATAGTTACCGACTTAAACGATATCAAACAAAAAGACCAAATTAAACAAAAATTACAAAAGTTATGACCACTGCGAAGGTCCAAACAAATTGAGAACTATTATTTTAATAGTGATTTATATAAAATCATATATCATTATAATAATCATTATTAAAATTATACAAGTCATTTTTTTTTGTTAAAGATTTATCGTATTTATATTATTTATTCAAAATAAAAATAATATTTTTTATTAAAAAATAAAATTTAGTATAAATTTAATCTAAAACAATTTAATACAATTAACCCGCAACTCAAACCATTAATTAAGCTGATAAATTAAATGGTTAAATATAAATTTTAAAATATAAAATTTAAATTATATTAGGCCTAAATTTGATCCTGACCAATGTGTTCACCCTGAGTATGCCATCTTAAAACTACAGAAGAAAAGTATGTAGATAAATTTCCTTGCCAAGTTGTGTTGTTGTTTGGAAGTATGTAATTGTTCAAGATATGCAATTTCTGATTTTCGATAAACCCTTTAAACTATGGATAAATCCATTACCCAAAAATAATATTCACATTTAGCCATTGTTTTTGTACAACAAAAAATTCCTGAATAAACACAGCATCCACTTAGAAAAAAACATGTGGGTCGGCTATGTTGACTTAGTAAGTTAGTAGTGTATCAAATTCAAATACATTCAATTTGAAATATCTCATTTCAAATTATTTTATTTTTCAAGTGATTTATTTGAATAAGGTAATTTAAGTTTAGTTAATTTTAATTGTCTTTGTTAAATAAAATATTTTAATTACTCCCAAAATAAAAAACAAATAAATATTAAATAATTGTTAAACTTAAAAATATTAATATTAATATTTTGTAATTGATCTTAGTTGGTGTTATTTTTTTTTCAAAGTTCTTCAAAATGTTTATATTTTATATTTGTAATACATTTTATAAATTTTCATTAAATACTATTATTTTCAAGTTATGAAATGTTAAATTAAGTCCTGCTTAAATAAGATAACATTAAGTAAAATTTATGTAATATTAAATTGAGTTAACATAGGTCAATGTGAAATCAACTTAACTTGAGCTCAAGTTGAATTGAGTTGGATTGGATCCAAATTGCACCAAGTAGGCTCCAACCTCGATCAAGTCGAGTTAGCCTAAACTCAATCAAACAAGTTCGTTTGAGTCCAACTTGAGCCAAATCAACTTAAGTTCAAGTCAAGTCATGTTGGCAATAACCTAATTTTAATCGAGTTAGTCTAAACTCATGTCAAGTCGAGTTAGCCAAATTCTTGATTAAGTTGAATCAACACCAACCAAGGTTGAGTCGTGTTGGTAAAAGCGCACGAGCCAAGTCAACACTTTCCACGTTGAATCAAGTCAAGACAAATTTACGTTCATTTGTGTCGCACTTTATGCCAAAAGCAGTTTCAACTTAACATGATCAAGACAATCTCAAGTCAGGTTAATCCGACTCAACCGCAACACAATCGTGTTGAGTCAAGTCACTCCAAAACTAAGTTCAATTGAGTCAGAATGAGGTCCACTCCATCTAAGTTAAATCCATCCACATTCAGTTGAATTAGACTAGGATTATATGAGTTCTAATTCGAATCAAACCTAATCTGATCAAGACTATCTCAACTCAACTGTAAGTCATGTTAAATCAACTACAGGTATTACTTTTACTATTTCAATCTTAATCCAATTCTCACCTCAGTTTGGTTCATTGTTAATAAAACTTTATTCAGACTTCAATTTTTCGAAAATCGAATTTGTGAGACGCTGGTATTTGTGTTTTTTTTTTCTCAATAAAGAAGAGGTCTCTATTATAACATGTTAGAATTCAATTTACTTATAAAGGTTACATGTATTTGTATATCATAAATTTATTTTATTTTTAATTGATTTGAGATTTGTAATATATAATATATAATATGAAATTAGATAAACAAAAAATAAATCTTATTAGTCTGAAAAAAAAAGTGGATCAATTTGTGTATTATTTATGTGCATGTATATTATTGATGAAAAAAAGTGTAACTAGTTGGAACGGAAAGAAATATGGAGTGGTTAGCACATGAAAACTGAGTTTTTAAGATCTGAGGGTCGTCACATATCTAAATGAAAGTTATTTAATAAAACACAGGTTCATTTAACTATTTGTTTTGTTTCGGGTATAGGATTTCGAATCACAATCAAAACATTAATTTATATATATTTTTTAATTTCTTATTATTTTCCAAACGTTATACCTGTCAATTAATCCAATAAAATCTTACATTTGTAATAAATATAATTATTTATTTCTTTATCTAATACTTTCGAGATGATCTTATAGTTTATATAAACTTAATCATATTTAAATACTCAATAAACACTACTTTACCTTTTAACTAGATTTGGTTAATTCAGACTCTAGCATATTCCTCTCCTAGACCATTTCTCCAATAACTAGCTAGACGGTCATACCTACATCAACAAAACTACATTAATTTCACCGGGAAGTATGGTCTAAGGTCCATCTTTTTTTATGGTATTTTTTTCTTTATTTTCATGTCTCTCTTCCTATTTTTTCTCGTATTTTAAAAGAACCGTTTCTATAAGTTAAAATCGAATAAATATACAGCAACTTTATCATCAATTTATTTTATCATCCAGAAACAAATGGGTAATTAGAGAGGATGAATCAATGCTTAAAAGATAAGTTGGAGATCGTTGGAACAAAACCTTGTTAACATAATTTGTTCAATGGTTAAGAATATCAAATTAAAATATAAGACTATAGACATCTTTGAGTAGATAAGAATCTAATATATCAGCGGAATACGCTCTTTACTAGCGTCAAGTCAACATTCCAAAATTTCAAAGACAAATTCTTTAATAATGTCAGAGACTATGGTCCACCCTTTTACCTCTTTCTCTTTTCTGTCTTATTTTTCTTAATTCATCTTCATTTTTTTCATGTATCTCCCATTCTAATATCTCATCCAGAAACTTCTTCATTTATAAGTTCGATTATCATCTCTTTCAAAAAAATCATAGACCAGTGAAAAAGAATATATGTGACAGATCAAAACTTAATTTAACCACCGGTTCAATAGAACTATTATAACGGCGTAGGAATGTCGTAAGTCACTACAGATTCTTTCTACCAAATTAACAAAATACTCACTCTGAATCTAAAGTACATCATCGGCACACAAGATGTAAAAACATTAAAGTAGCATTTTCCACGCACTATTCACCCGGAGTAGCCAGGACTTGCGCTCAAGCTCCTGCTGTAACTTCTGCTTCTGCTGCGGCTTCTTGATCCATAAGGTGATCTAGAGTATGATCGATCGCTATATTTTCTGTTCCTTGGCGAGATTGACCTGAATTACAATAAAGGTGGTGAGTACAAACACTGAGCATCATTTACATCAGAAATTATTTAAATTTATTACAAACAAAGCTAATTTAATATCAAAAAACAAAAACCTGTAATGTCGTCTTCGTCTTGGAGAAGACGAATAGTCCGGACTAGGAGAATAGGTTCGAGGCGATCTCCTGTAATCATATGATCGATCCCTAGAGATTGATCAAATTAAAGAATAAAGGAAACAAACATGGAGTAACAATAAAGAAAAGCCCCTTTCATATTGATGTGATCATGCGACAACACTAATGTATATATCAGCCTTACAACCAAGTGTCTATTTCCTTACCTCCGTTCCCTTGCTCTCATTTCAGAAGGTTTCTTCCTGTTTTCTTCAGCAAACACTACAGTTAACTCGCGACCAAGAAGAATTTGACCGTCCATGTGATGTTTTGCATCCGCAGCATCAGCTGGGTCCACGTACTGGACAAACCCGAAACCTCTTGGATCCCTGTACCATAACATTCAAGATCATCAAATACATTATAGGCATGGTTTGGTTTAAAAACTAAACACACCAGCATTAGGAGGAAGGTGGGTTTATTGCAGATATCCACAAATATGAACCTGACTCCAAATTATCACAAGTCACTCTCAACATTCCATAGAAATCAATAATAAACACCGCATGGATGCTAACCTTGTAGAAGCCAAAGAATTAATCGAGATTGAACTCTCTTCAAGACTTGAACTTCTTCACAATGAATTCAAACTCAACCATCCAAACCTTCAAGGATTACTTACATATCCTTGAATAGAACTCTTATTACTTCTTTCTTCTCTTCAAGAGAGTACTCTTATTACTTCATTTGTGTCTTCAACTCTTTCAATAAAACAACCAAATTCCCATAAAATAATTGGAGTATTAATTATTACTGAGAAAGAAGTGGCAAAACTAAATACTTATGTAAAAGCCACCACAATTTTCTGAAATCCCAATTCAGGCATAGCTCAACATTGAAAGTTTCATAGTAGTTTAATATCACGAGCAATTTATCAAAGTGGCCACTGAGAAATCTTTCAATACACAAGGAACCATGTTTTAGTCAATGAAAAACCACATACCCTGTATAATAATCTCGAGGCAGGTAAACGTCCTTAACAGGACCAAATTGGCCAAATGGACCATGCAGATCTTCCGCCCTGTAAAATGAATAGAAAAGTTTAGCGTTACAAACAAAGTCGTTCAAAATACTGATAACATAAGTAACCATTATTTCTTCAGAAATAAAATAATCCAAGCATGTTCGATTCAGCTACCCCACTAAAAGAAGCTCGTTTTTTGCAAAGCTTCTTCATCAGGAAGATGAGAGGAAAAATGTTCAAATTATATATAGATGTAGTACAAGATGAGAAAAACTTTTCCTTGTCTGACATACCAATTTTAGGACCAATGGTTACTCCATTAAGTACAAAAGATAAGCCAAAGTAACATTCAAGCAACAAAGAAGAAAGCTCAAACATCCTGATCCACATTACACACAATAACAACACTGCAAAAAACCACGGAAAAAAAAAAAAAAACTTACTGGAAATGCAAAAATCCTTGACAAACATACCTGCAATCTCTGTGAAGGTTTCGAACCAAAAGACTGGTTGGCAAATCTCTATCACGTCCTCTGTATCTGCCCCTAGGGCTGGGACTGCGCCTTCTTCGGCTGTAATGCCTTGGAGGTGACGGACTATAACTGTAGCTTCTTCCCCTCATATTTGATGTTATTTCACCTACACAGACGAAAATACAATGAAAACACACCACAACTCTGGTTAAACAAAAGGCAAAAATTCTAACCACTGCAAAAAAAAAAAAAAAAAAGGAAAACAGGTTTAGAGAACCAACTGATTTAAAAATCATAAAACTATTCATGATAAACTTTATCCAGACAAACTTTATCCAGCCAGAAATTACTCACGACCAAAATTTCCAAAGAAAACTAAAAAGGCAGAAGATTACACGACCGAGAGAACAGCAATTTCGTAAAAACAAATCCGACGAATCAACATATCCACCACCGAGAAAAAAAAATTATAACTAACTTTATCGAGACGGATATCCCTTCTCACCCAAATTTAAAAAACGGAAGATTCCATCGCCTTGAGAACAGCAATTTCCAAAACAGTTTTGGAGGATGAAAGTTCAAAACATATAAACCTAATCATTATTAATATGATCCACAACCGAAATTACCTTTCAAGAAGATTAGAAAAAAACAGATCCACTACATAGAGAAGGGCAATTTCCAAAACAATTCCGATAGTCAATAAGTCAGCCAAAAAATAATAATTATCGATTTTATCCCAATGAAAATCCCTTGTCACCAAAAAAAAAAAAAAAACAATCCAAAGAAATTATAAAAAGGAAGAGGAGTTCATTCCTAGAGAACCATAATTTCCAAAACAACACTGGAGAATCAACAGGTTCAAAACAGAGAAAACCTAATCATGTGCGATTCAATTCAGAATAAAATTTTAAAAAACAAATAAAATCAAACAGAGATTCCATCACCTAAAGAAGATAATTATCGCAATTTAATACACATTAGCAATTTCGTCACAGGCGAACCAAGAAACAAGGATGAGAAAGATGTAAGAATGGAATGAGAAGAATATCAAAGATTTTAACATTACCTTATTGACAATTAGCGAATTACAATCTCTGTTGCAGAGAGATGGGGAAAGAGTTTGATTCCGAGCCCTAAATTCCTTGGCAATATTTGTAACCTGGCTCTTCTATATTCGCGAAACTTCTAACAGGAAGGTCTGATCCAGTACATGCAATTGCACGGGTTACCGTGAGGTTATTGTAATGGGCCTGCAACTTTGAGCCTCTCATGCCTGTTCTTTATAGGTTTGTTATTACGCATACATCTATTGTTTTTTTATACGTTTTAAATATTTTTAATCTAAGTTTTAAGATCAAGATTATTTAAATAATTTTTATTTTTAAAACTAAAAAAATAAACAAACTTTATATATATATATATATATATATTTATTACATCGTCTCGGAATTTGTTATATTTATTTTTTATTTTCATAATAGAAAAAAATTTATATTTGCTTTTTTATCATTATAATATAATATTAAAATTAAATTTTTTAAAATTATTAAAATAAAAAAATATTGTTAAAATATATTACAGTTTTATTATAAATTTATATCATTAATAAATAGGATTGATATTTTTATATAATTTCATTTTAAATTCTAATATTATGTGAAATTAAAATAAAATTACAATTTATATAATTTTTTAATTACATAATATCATAATATTTAAATTATATTATTTAATATTTTAAAAAAAATTCCAGCATGTAATATTATAAGATTTAAGAAAATGTTTTCTAATCTTGATTTTGTCAATACTTTTTCTTAAATTCTTTCCATATATATTTTAACATACTATTCTAAAATCATACAAGTTTCAACCACATTAAATTTACGATAAACAAATCAATCTAGACAAAATCATCGCATTTATCACACATCATTGAAAGGTTCAAATTTTATACCACACAAAACCCCTAAAACATTTTAATTTTATAAAATAAAAGATTTTATATCCCAACTTCAATAGTTCAATAAAATCAAATATATAAAAGTAAAGAATTAGCTTCCTCGAGTTAGTTGAAATTCTTAAAGTCCACTGACATGGTTTCATTGAGTTCATTATAACGTGTTGAATGAAATGAAAATTATATATGTAATTAATCTTTCTAATTTTAAATATACACATGATCATTTATTTATAATAGAAAAAATATAGATTAAATTCAAATTGCAAATAAAAAATAATAGCAAAATAACTAAAGATAAAAGATAAAAAAAAATAAAGATAATATATTTAACACTTTCATCAAACTTATGCATACAAATCGTATGTATTACAATCCATAAAGACTTAGTAAACTACACTCGAGTGACACCAAATTCTTAATGATTTGTGAAGAAGATGACATGAAAGACGAAATACCAACCCGAAAGGCTATCTTGAACAACAAATCTCGAGGGTTACTCCTGTAAAACTCTTATTGCAAATCACCGTTAAGGAATGCATTATTGACCTCTAGTGGATAAAGAAGTCATTGTTGAAGAACTAGTTATAAAAAACTAACAAAAGTCATATTTGCCATGAGAGAAAAACATATATAGACAAGTCAAAAGGGAGGTTAGAAGAGACAACACCAGAAGAAGTCATGGATAAACAGAAGAGAGAAACCTTAAAAATCCAATATTCTACAGGCACTTGAAAAAGGAAAAACAAATCAACTTTGATGCTCTCAATAGCTGCCTAAGAGGAGACAAGATGTATGACAATGCATAACAAACTTAAAAGAGAAAAAAGAACGACATCGACACTCTCAATCGTTTCCTACGAGGATATGAGACGTGCCACCACGCAGGACGGAAAAAAAATAGCAGATTCACAACTTTAAAAGGCATTGAGAGTGCGTAGGAGCTTTGATGTAGGCGTCATTGACGACACGATGGTCACCTGACCGAGATTATAAGAACTGTGTAATTGTTGGCTGAAACTGAAACTCTGGTAGTGGCAGGAATAGACGACAGCGATAGACGATGTCGCCGCTGATAGTGGTAGATGGTGTTGTCGTCGGCAGCAGCCAATGTAGTGACAGAAACAATATAAATTTTTTTCTCTAAAAAACCTTAGGCTCTAGATACCATGTTAATATAGTGAAAAGTGTGTATGTGATTAATCTCTCTTGTGTTGAATACAGGGATAAACATTTCTTTATAATAAAATAAATATAGACTAAGCCCAAAATACAAATAAAAAATAATAACAAATTAACTAAAAATAAAACATAAGAAAAATATAAAATTAATATATCTAACATAAGAAAAATAAACCACCTGCAACATAATAAAAAGCAAGAAACCAAAAAACGAAGATTTAACTTCTAGAAAATAAGGAGAAGAGAACTCACTTTACTAAAGATTTCAAAGGGTGAGTCTTGTAGAGTTTTCTACTATGACTCCAATGAGAACTTCTCTTGAAAAAGAATATGAGATTTGAGTAAAATATAGTAAAGGAAGAAGAGATGAAGAAGTGAAAGAGGAGAAAACTACTCTTTTAAGAGGGTGAGGCATATAAATTAATTATTTATTTAGTTTGTAGATTATTTTACATTTTAAGTATCCATTTCTTTTTAGTTTAACCATTTTTATTTGATATTTTTTTAACTTATTATTTATACCAGTATCATATAAAGGAGATTTATATTTTTTGTGTACATTTTTTTCTTCTAAATTTATCTTTGGTTTAATCATTTCGGAGGTGTCAGATGTCTCTTTTTGTGCATATTTGTGTCAATTAGGTTCCGGTATTTTGAAAGAGTTCAATTGGGTCTCTTTTATGTAAAATTAATCAATAAAGCTCCTGCAGTAAAATTTCATGGATAAGTTAAATGTGTTGCGTGGTGGAATGGTGAAGTGGCATTTCATAACCACGTGACACATAAAGAGGTCCACATAATGACTAGATGGACGTGGCCAATGAGGCCTTGCCACGTGTGAGCCCCTTTCCCACCCAAAATTATGGTTTTAGATTGGAGGGAAGGAGGAAGGCTTCCTGCGGTGTCATGAGTGAGAATTTTGTGTTTGTGCCGTGAGCTGCTTTCAAGGAAGGATGAAGGATCGAGATTGAGATTATGGCTTGAAGAAAGTTTACCTTGTGATTTCATACACTGTTTCTACGTTTGAAGTAATGGAGAATGAAAGAACTCGCGAGTTTCGTTTCTGGTGCGTCAATGGAGAAGACGAAGATATGTGGGTCGCTCTTGGGTTAATCTGTAGGCAATTCGCGCGATTGGAGCTGCGTGAGGTGGAAGAAGACGTTCGCGATCTACAACAACGACAACATTTAGGGTATGGTCCGATCTTGGTTTTTTGTAGATCTGTTTGTGGTTCTCTGGTTATTGATGGTGAAGAAGATGATCTCGTCGCTGTAGATGGTGCGACGACGCTTGAACTTGGCTTCTGGTTTGCTTGTAGGTCTGAATATGGTTGCAGGTGGAGGCAAGCAACGACACAATTAGTGGTGGAGAAGAGTGGCGATTCGCGATCTGCAACAGCGACGTATGGTGGACGATTCTGTGGTGGAGATTGGACGATAATGCTACTGGCACGACGACGATTTGGCTGGTGTGAGGGTGAAAATGGTGAAGATTGATGGTCACGGCATAGCAAGGGATTGCATTGGGTGGTGGCGCGAGAACAAAGGTTGAATCGCGATGGCTTGCAATTTCCATGGTGGTGCTGCTACGGTGTAGAGGTTACGTCAACAGAGGGCTTAACGATTTGGAAATTAGGTTCTGTTTTTTGAGAATGATTGACAGGTTCGGTGAGATGCGAAGGTGATGAAGGTGCAACAGAATGGAGAAGACGCTTTGGTGGTGGCGCGTGATGCGTTGGAGAGGACAGTTGTTGGCGAGGATGGCGGTGACGGTGTTGGATGGTGCAGCGACTAGGGTTTCTTGGAGAGAAATTAGGGTTTGTCTGGAGATGATGATGATGATGATGCGTCAAGGTGGTGATGTGGCAGAGACTTTTTTAAACTTTTTTTAAATTAAAAAATCATTTAAGTCTACCTATTTGCCACATGCTTATGAGATACCACCTCATCTAACCATCCAACAACATTTTTAACATCATCTACAGAATTTAACAACAAGGTTTTATTGATTCAATTTTACATAAAAGGATCCAATTGAGCTCTTTCAAAACATGAAAATCTAATTAACACAAATAAGCACGTATAAAAACCTATTAAATGATTAAACTTTATATTTTAATAAGTAATTTTTTTGAATTAAAATAATTGTTTTCCTAATTATGTTATTTAAATATTTATTTTTTTAAGTCTAACTAATTTTTTAAAATTAATAATTTGAAAATAAAATAATTATTTACCATAAAAATTGAACTAAAAAATAAATAAAAACTAATGTCATTTATTTTTATAATTATAATTTGATTATCTTTTGAAAATAACGTATACATGTATAACAAACATGTTTTCTTTTGTAAGTAGTAAATAAGAAATCCCGGTCTTGGTTTTCAATTTCTCAGTTTACTCCTTAGATCTCATCTGACACTCACCCGACCACTCTTACTCTCACCACCCTCCACGGCAGCTCCGGCAGCAACCTTTGGCTCCCTCGCTTTCTCTCTCTTTTTATCAGGTCCCTTCTCTTTCCACTCTCTTTCTCTCTTGATCTATTTAAATTTAAACTTAGATCTTCTGATTGCGTACTCATTTTGCGATTCTTCCTATTCATTAGATACATCTCTATTCTTTTGGAACAATTTCCTCACCTCACCTCACCTCCATTACTTGATTTTCCCCATTTGTTTTGCTAGTTGCAGTTTATTTTTAGGGTTGAACCGTTTGCCCCCAACTCTCCTTTTTTTTTTGCAGGGTTTGATGTTATTAATTTTGCGAATTGCTTGCAATTTATGACTTTATGGATCATAATTTGCGTGTTATTGCTGTTTTCTTTCTTCAATGTCAAATCCGATGAATTTTTGTGTAAAATTTGAAACCTTTGGCTGGGTTTTAATTTTTCATCGGCTTGGGAATATGGTTTTGCTTTAGTATTATGTTTTTGTTGATGGATTTATTGTTTTCTGTAGTTAATTGTTTTTTGAAATTTGATTACTTGCTTGCTTGAAAATGTTATATATTTGTGTTTATGTTATTCAATCTTATGCTTATGTTTTTGTTTTTCCTTCATTATATTTTATTTGAGGTTTCATTTACCTTTTCTGCATTGAAAGTGACTAGTTAAGAGAGGGTTTAGTTTAGTTTAGCTATTAGTTTCACTTGCAAATTGTTGTTTGAAACTAACTGATTGCAGTGTGTGTGTGTATGATGATAGCAGAAATATGCCTTCTCAGAAGGTTGAAACGGGTCACCAAGACACGGTCCATGATGTTGCGATGGATTACTATGGTAAGAGACTGGCAACAGCTTCATCAGATCACACAATTAAGATAATTGGAGTGAGCAACACGGCCTCTCAGCATCTAGCAACATTGACTGGTCACCAAGGACCTGTTTGGCAAGTAGTGTGGGCTCACCCTAAGTTTGGTTCTCTACTTGCATCATGTTCCTATGATGGCCGTGTCATTGTATGGAAGGAGGGTAACCAAAATGAATGGACTCAGGCTCATGTGTTTGATGAGCACAAATCATCCGTGAATTCTATTGCATGGGCACCCCACGAGTTGGGTCTCTGCTTGGCTTGTGGCTCATCAGATGGAAATATATCTGTTTTCACTGCAAGAGCAGACGGTGGCTGGGACAGTGCTGTGATTGATCAGGCTCACCCAGTTGGTGTCACTTCTGTGTCATGGGCACCATCAACGGCACCTGGTGCCCTTGTTGGTGCAGGGTTACTTGATCCTGTGCAAAAGCTGTGCTCTGGTGGCTGTGATAATACTGTGAAGGTATGGAAGCTCAACAATGGACTGTGGAAGATGGACTGCTTCCCTGCTCTTAATATGCACACAGATTGGGTTCGAGATGTTGCTTGGGCGCCCAATTTAGGGCTACCTAAATCTACTATTGCTAGTGCATCGCAGGATGGTAAAGTGGTTATATGGACCGTGGCAAAAGAGGGTGATCAGTGGGAAGGCAAGGTTTTGAATGATTTCAAGACACCTGTTTGGAGAGTGTCATGGTCACTGACAGGAAACATACTGGCTGTGGCTGATGGGAACAACAATGTGACATTGTGGAATGAAGCAGTAGACGGGGAATGGCAACAGGTGACAACAGTGGAGCCTTAGAATGTGATTTGCAGGCCTTGTTTATTACTTTGAAAATGGTTAGAATTTTGTTTTGAAATATAGTTGACATCTTGTTTCCCTGCATATTATACAGTTGATTAATTGAGCTTCATAATCCGCTAGTTCATTGATGTTTGTGATTCATTGCATATTCTGTGATCGGAAGAATTAAGTTCATCAATTGGAGTTATTTTGATTTAAGATTAGAAGAATGTTTTTGAAGTATATATTGTGACAATAACTTCTGTTCTGGGAGTTGCATAAACTGTTGCATTTAATTTTGGCTGCTCATGATTAATCCATCACCATTTGTCTTAATATCATTGAGAATTTGGTTTTTAACCAAGCCTTTGATGGAGAGAAACATCACTTGATAACATCGTGTGATCTATGTAATTGGCCTTACTTGCTGGGATAAACCTATTTTAATTTTTGTAGTGCATATCAAGGTAGCCAGGGGAAAGTGGATAATAACTGTGAACTCATTATGATATTTCCAACTGTCTTGTGCTTCCATAGAACTGAGACTGACTTGTGGTATAAGAATGATTTAATTTTAGTAACAGAGATAATCAGCAGTGATATCACAAGCAATAAAATTCATGCGTTGCTTGCACAAGGTTTTATATGACTTTTTAGCCAAGATTGTTTGGATTTCTCTGTTCAGTAGAAGAAAACTTCCCTTTTCCTGTTTTGCTTAGTTAGATTGTGCAGCATTCAAAGCAAAATTTGATATGAAAATTGAAGAGATGAGCTTTCAAAGCAAAATTCCATTTAGATTTTCTCCTTATAATTTTAGGGAAATACTTTCTCCTACAAAACGATCGACGAATTCACATGTTGCGGTTTCATAGAAGAGTTAGTGTTATGCATTTCTTACACCATGTATTGTACAATAAGAATATATGCTGGCAATTACAAATTCGTGTATGTTTTTACCGAATTTTTAGTGCTAATAGATAATTATGGTTTACATGCATACGAGCAAAAGAAAAACCAAAACATGAAGCGGCAGATAAAGGACTCAAAAACACGAGAAATATATAAATATAAAGCTCTTGAAAAATATACTGTAAGACAAATTTTTAACAAAAAATTAAGATGGATTTCATTTGTTCCTTTGCTCATAGTCACAGAAATTATGATTTTTAATTTTTTATTTTTGAAAATTGAAAATAAAAGATATTGTTACAAAATAGTGGATTGAAACTACCAATAAATAAAACCCAAATTATTTATAGAATGTAACTTTTCGTAATGTGGTTGTTGAATTACAATTAAATATTATTTTGATTCTTTCACAAACTAAACAACTATAAATGGTAATCAAATTAATCTAATTTTTATACAATCTAGTTATTATATATTACGTGAATTTTGATAATATAGATAAAGTATAAAGTATAAAACAATTTAGATGGATATAGTTTTTTGTGATGCTTAAGTAATTAAATTTTCATATTCTAAAGAAAACACATTTTAAAGAATGTAATTAAAGATATTATTAGGGGTGGGCAAATCGAACTGAACTGTACTGCACTGCTAAAAACTGAACTGAACTGTAAAACAATTCAGTGTAAAACAGTTCGGACAAACTGAACGGAACTGTTTTTTGTTTTATCAAACTGAATTGTACTAAATTGCAATACGAACTGAACTGAACTATTAACTGAATTGTAAACTACACTAACTGAACTATTAACTGAACTCTAAACTACACTAATTGAACTAAACTATTAACTGAATTGTAAATTACACTAAGTGAACTATTAACTAAATTGTAAACTATACTAATTTTAACTAAACTACAATATAAATTGAACTGAACTAGTAACTATACTAATTTTAAACTGAATTGTACTAATTTTTAAACTAAATAATAAAGCAATACATGTTCTTTTTAATTGAAATTTATTTTAATATTTATTTTATTTTATTCATAAATATATAAAAATTGATTTTTAATTATTTAATATTATTATTTTCTATTTTATTTATATTTCTTTTATTATTGAAAATTATTTTATTATTTATTTATTTTATTAATAAATATATATATATATATATATATATATATATATATTTATTTATTTAACTTAAAAAATATAAAAATGTAAATTATATTTTTTATTTTTATTGATAAAAATATAAATTTTGTGTTAAAAAAGTTGTTTTAAAAAATTAATTATTATTTTTTATGTGAACAGTTATTTTTATTAATATTTTATTATTAAATAAAGTTTTTTTTATAAGATGAA
Organism: Vigna radiata var. radiata; assembly: GCF_000741045.1. Classification (NCBI taxonomy): domain Eukaryota; kingdom Viridiplantae; phylum Streptophyta; class Magnoliopsida; order Fabales; family Fabaceae; genus Vigna; species Vigna radiata. The sequence continues at coordinate 2,391,297 of NC_028358.1, read as the reverse complement.
ACAATTGAACTGAAATTAGAAAAAATGTAAGAGTAGATACAGTTCTCACCAGTTAACTGAACTGTTATCAGTTCAGTTTTTAGAAACTGAACCATAAGATAGTATACTGAACTGTTACTAGAAATGGATAAGTTATTTTTAGTACAATATAGTACAGTTAACTACAATACAGTACAGATCAGTTTTTTTTTTCAGCCTTAGATATTATCGGTGTGACTTAATTGTTTGATTCCTTCTTATTCTAATAAGTAATATTTTAAAATGTTAGAAATTAAATTAGTGACAATTAATATTGAATAAAAGATTATAGAGAAAAAAATTCTAGTTTTAATTCTCGTTAATATTTTGAATTTCACTTTTAGTTTCTTTAAAATAAATCGTATCTCTATTTTTAAAACACACTAAGTATTCTTTAATAGCATTTTAAAAGTGTTATTTAAACTATTTTGACAATTAAAAGTAGTGTTTTTTTAACAAAAAATGAAAAATATAATTTATTGTATAATATAGTCAGATAGCATATTTTAATTACTTTAGCTAACATGAATGCAAATAGAAACTCGTATGACACATTGGATAATTGAGATTAACTTTTGAATTTTTAAAATAAAACATATATATCAGATATTCGTGCTTATAATATATTAATTTTTGCTTCAAATATGCACTAGATTTTTACCACATATCAGACATTTATGCTTTATATATCATATTTATGCTTATAATATATTAAATTCCTGTTATTTTTTGTTATTTTTTAAATCTCAAAATGTATAAACTTTTTAGTTTCTATTAAAAGTTATTTTTTTTAATAAACATAGCTTCTAAGGTTTTATATTTATTTCAATTTTATCATTAAAATCTTTATTACATTTTCTTTTTACTTGTTTTTATAAGACATGATATATCATTTGTTCTATATGAGATAAACAATAATTTAAATTTTCACTATATAAAGATATTGACTACAGTAGAAAATAAATATATTAGTATTACTACATAGATACTTTAAATTATATTATTTATAATAGTTATTTTACTATTTCACATCATAATTCAATGCATTATTATTACCTGTAGACTGAAGTCAAGTCATTTTGATCATTAAAAACCTAAAAACCAATTTCTATTGCAATACCTAAACAACATAATGTGTCAAAATTATCTTTTTTTCTTTATTTTTATATTTATTATCCATACAAAAATCACATTCAGTTAAAATCACCAAGAATCACAAAAATAATCCACATAATCGAATGAAAAAATAACAAGAGAAATGAGACTGAACCAGAAGTAATATTAATGAATCGCATCCTACAAGTGATATTAAGGAATCATGCTAAAACTTAACAAAATTAGAGAAATTAATAAAATGCTATACAGTAACAACATGCTCTTGTAATTGAGAATTATGATATTGTAAGATTATGTTATGCATTACACTTGTTTTCCATTTTCCGTGTGTTCACTATCCTCTTTATTGACACCCTTTGTTTCGCCAGTTCTATTGTCTTCACTGTCTTCATTTTTGGAAACTTCTGCACATGTTTTCTCCTTGGCACTCACTTCCAGAGACCCTAGCTTAACTTCAAGGTCCTTCACAATACTTTTAAAAGATCTCACATCCTTAGCCTCTGCTAATTTGCTTTTCGATGAGGTCTACAATGTGAAAACTAAAAGTCTGAATATTGATAATACTGAGAAAAGTTTATTTACCTCTTCCCCAATAGTATGGGAAGATAAATGGAAACTACTGATAAACTTTACAATTTCTTAATACAACAAGGGATGGTCTAAGGCCACAGAAATGGAAATTAATTTTAGGTTAAAAACCAAATTCATTCCCTCAAAACACTTTTTAATGGCAACTCTCTACTTAAATAATATTTTCAGACCATAAACCAAAATATAGAAAGGAAATGCAACAGAAATTGGGAACATGAGTTAGATGTCTGACAAGAATGTTCACAGACAACTAAAACGTAATATAATACTCATAATAAAGCATATAGCCACAACCAAAATAAGAGTTACCCTCCTGTTTCAAAACTAATACTGACAAAATTATCAAATGATTGCCATAACTATACCTTCTATCTTCTTTTTAGACATCCAATTTATATGCTTCAGAACACATAGCATGTCAACCAATCAACAGATTGTGGTGCATTATTGCTCATGAGTATCTTTAAAAACTGAAGTAGGTCTAAATTCCAATTATGCGCTTGAGATTTTATATGTGGGGGAGCAAATCACTGTAATGAGTTTAAATTAGCAGCCATATTTCTACAAACTCAAGAGCTACTTGCATAACTTTAACCTACTCTCTACCTCCTCACATTAGACTAGACCTCTTTGGAACTGAAACTAAATAATACTATATTTGGAAACACATTTAAAAGTATAAAATGAAAAGCAAGCCTTGAAAACTATTTAATGATGTCTGTGACTAATTAAACAAGAAGGAATGCAAGAGGAAAAAGGATTGGTAGCCATACTTCAAAAAACAACTACGTAATCAACCATCCATTGACTTATAAATGAATAAATTTTTCTCCAGTGTTCCCCCAGTAGTTAAATTGAAACTATTTCAAGTGTTCATAATGTTTTCAAGCACAAAATTTATTACTTGAAAATTTTTTAACAAGAAAAATATCAGTACTAGATTTCAGTCCCATAATTCGTTTGTTAAACCAAAAGCAACTATGGCATTTATGTTGACTAACCTGTACAATTTGCTCCACACGTCTTTGAAGATCTTTGTCTGATGCTTGTTGATGGATGCCTTTAAGTATTAGTAGTAAGTGAGACTCAACATCATCCGAACAATGTTTTCTAATCATACTTTGCCCAATTGTAGATCTACAACCTATGGCAGAGAAAGGGCAATCGACAAGCTTCAGTGGACAAACAGTTATGCAGTGTCTATCCATGTCACGTCGCAAGATGTTAGCTGTGCACTTTTGTTCACATGGAACTATCTTGAAATCACAAGTTGAATCATGCTCTTTCAATTGACCAGCACTAAATCTATCATTGCACCCGTCATTTTGACATACCACAGACCTGAAGTTGCAAGCATCAACATGGTTGGCAAGATCTTCTCCAGATTTAAAACTCATACCACAATGAAATGAGCTTTTGAAGTCAACGTTCTTGAGCAAATCTTTGGCAAGTGTTTCTCTTCTATCCAGTGGCCAAAAACCATTTTTTTCCATCTCTTGAACAAAATCATCTATTTTGTCCTCTCTCTTATCACTTAGCAACCACCCAGAAAACTGACTCAACAAATTTCTCTTTGAATTAACAAACTCGTCAACAAAAAAACAAATGATATCAAAAGGATGTTCCAAAGCTTCACCGTCAGGAACGTCCTCAGAGATAATAGACTCAGCAACAAATAATTCACTCTTTTGGGTGACAAATTCTATCATCTCCTTTCTCAAATCAACAGCCACAAAACCAGGGGTCTTGAAGGGATCTCCTGTTGTGTTATCAACACAGGCACAGCCTAGTGCTGGCATGAACATTTGAGCCAGCTTGTGAACTACTTCAATGTCACAAAAATCACAATGCAACGAGGGACCTTCGTCTTTCTCATGTTCAATCTGCCTAGGCCCAACATCTAAGTTATTTGAAGGTAACTCCATTCTTGATAAAACCTAAAAGTAAGTTTCAAAAGCAAAAACATCATCATACACTCTTTCATCTCACTCTTGTAAAACCAAAACCACAAACAAAAAACCTATTCCAATTTATAAAATTCTATTTTATTTAAGAAAATTTTCATCATCTACTTCACATCATTGACTAGATCTCCCATGATCGCAGTTCATTATTCCATACAATATCATCAACATCATTTACTGATAACACAGAGAGAAAGAGAACGAGAGAGCATCATATTACACCTAAAACCATTGATGGTAAATATCAATAAATCAAAATTTGAAAAATCTGCCTTTTCAACCTCTTCTGATCAATTTCCAAGAAACCCAACACCTAAATTCCAAAATTCCAGTGGAACTCCGTCCTATTAAGCCATTCGACCAGAAAAACATAGAATGCTCAAGATTTTAAACCTTGTTTTGGTGTATGAACCGTCTGATTAACGACAAAGATTCAAAGAAAAAGTGGAAAAACAATCACATACCAATATATGTTTTGCTTATGAGATCTAAAAGACCATAGATTCCAACAACATCAGAGTGTAATGGAAGAACGTATTGATTGATTGAGGTTAATGGCACAGCTAATTTTAGGAGACAAATAGAAAAAGTGATGCTTTCCTATTCTGATCTGTTTTATACCCAAACTGCTCTAAATGCCCATTCTTACTGTTAACATATATGAATTTAAACTACTCTATTCTGTTCCTATTTCTACATGTTCGTAAAATGTTTTTCTTTAGTAAATGCTTCCATAGATTTACCAAAGAAACAATGTCAATTTTTTTTACAAAACTAATTTAAAGTTAAAAATTAAAATATGTTTAGAAGCAAAGTAGAAGCTTTTTTTTAGCAATTTTCATTTCCTTCAATAGGGATCCAAGAGAGAAGAGAAACAAACTTTTAATGAAAAAAAAATTATCTTTCACTTAATTTTCTTAGAGCTATTTTTTTTCCTTTTCTTTTATAAAAATACTAAGGTATTTCATCTTTTAAACAAATGAATAAAGCTAGATTAAATACTACACGACATTTATTTTAATCGTTTGAAATATCATAAACATCACATGTGGTCGTCCTAAAAATTGAGTTATTTTAATGAGCATATCTGCTGTCAACACACACATTGATCATGTCTTGGTGACATATTTCAACCTTTTGAGAAGGCATATTTCTGCTATCAACACACAATGCAAATAGTTAGTTTCAAACAACAATTTGCAAGTGAAAAATATTCTGAACTAACTAAACCCTCTGTCAACCAGTAACTTCCAGTGTAGAAAAGGCAAAACAAATCTCAAATAAAAGACTATGAAGGAATAACAAAAGCATAAGTACAAGATTTAATACAAAATACACAAAAATAAAACATTTTCCAAGCAAGCAATTCCTCAAACTTGAAACAACAATTCACTATACATAGGAATAAATCCATCTACAAAACATAATGCCTTAAAGCAAAACCAGTCTTCACAAGCTGATGAAAAGTGAAAGCCCAGCCAAAGGTTTTTAACTTTACACAAATATTCATCGAATTTAGCACTAAAGAAAGTCAAATGTAAGTATGTGAAAATAATGATCTATAAATGATCACATAATCCCAAGCAACTCGCAAAATTAAAAACATCAAATCCTGTAAAAAAATATGAAAATTGGACGAAATGGTTTATCTTTGAAAACAAACCGCTCGAAGCATAACAAATGGGGGAAATCCCTTAAAGGAGGTGAAATGAGAAAACTGTCCCAAACAAAAGCGAGGGTTTTCTAACGAATAGGAAGAATCGTAAAATGGGTACGGAATCAGAAGATCAAAGTTTGAAATTTGAATAGATCAAAAGAGAAAGAAAGAGGATAGAGAAGGGACCTGAGACAAAGAAAGAGAGAAAGTAAGGGAACAAAAAGTGGTTGCCGGAGCTGCCGTGGACGGTGGCCGGAGAAAGGGTGGCCTGATGAGTGTAAAATGAGATCTAAGGAAGAAGCTGATGAACTGATACTCGAGAACACGATCTCTTAAAACCAATGCAAATACCTCCATCCCTTTTTTTTTTCTCCTAATTATGATAAAAAGATTAAAAAAACTAACGTTTACATAATTATTTCTATTATTATACAAGAGAATTCTTCTTTTTATATAATTTTTCACAATTTTACTTTTTAAATAATACTTACTGTTTATTTAAATTTAACTTAGTGTATGTATTTCTATTAGTTAAAATAAAAATATTATTAAATTTAATTAAAAAACTCATAGAAAATAGCTATCAAACAAATATATATATATATATATATATATATTTAATTTTATTACAAGAAATTTTTACTATAGATAATTAACTGAGTTAAAAAAAAAATTATCAAACCTAAAAGTAAAATATAAAATTAAATATACGAATATAAATAAAATTAATAATAAATTGTATATTTTACAATAACAGCTGCAACATGATCATATCAAAGTGAATGCATAACTTCTTTGATATCATCTTTTATCTCTTAATAGGCAATTCTACTTATTTACATAAACGAATGAAAAATTAGTTGTTCTATTATATAATAATAAGAATATATTTATAAATTATAATTCAAATGCTATTTTATAAATTATTTTTTTTTAAGGTCTACACTTATGTTAATTTCATTTTTTTTAAGGTTAAATGTCTTTTTTAGTCTCAGTTTTGGTTGGGAAAATTCGAAATGGTCCCTATGTTTTTTTGTGTTCAATTTGGTTCTAAAGAACGTAATTGGTATTCAATTTAGTCATTTTTATAAACTTCGTTTAACGACGAGATGTCCAAATGTGCAATTAGAAATTTAACGACGAGATGCCCAAATGTGCAATTAGAAAGTGAATTGTCATTTATGCTCTGACGTGGACTAGATCAGTCATCATCATAGGGACCACATTTGGAAATAATTAACAGAAATGAGGACTAGATTGAACAACTTTCATTCATTACAAAACAAAGAATCACATCACCATCTTCTTCAACCTTTAGCCTAACCAAAAATCGAAACCTTACTTTCTTTCTAGCCACCTAACCGTAGTGCCGCCACACCTAAACCCTCAGGCGCGAACTCCTTTTTCGTAGCGCCAGGGCTGACGAGGAGGATGCGTTGCAGTTTTGAGGCTTTATATGCTCATTCTTGGCTTGTGATTTAGGGTTGTTCTTGTGTTTCTATTTCTTCTCTGCAGGTTGACAACTATAGGTTGGGGGTTTTGATCTTGTAATTTGGGGGTTTGGTTTTAGGGTTTCTGAATTTGGGAATTTTTTGGGGTTTCTGTTCTTGGTTTTTCTGATGTTGCGATTGGAGGAGTTGAAATCTTTGTTTTCAAATTGGAATTTGTAGATTTCCTGTACTTGTGTTCTTTTTTTTTTTTTTTTGAAATTTGGAGGTAGGGGTCCTGGTTCTTGCGTTTTTGGATTTTAATTGATGGTGGTGGCACAAGTTTGCGACAATGGAGGAGCTGATGGATACGGCCAGCGACGATATCTCCGGCAACGTTGGACTATAGGGTGTTGTTAGGGCCATTCATTGATGTTCTTCCCAACAGATCTCCCTTCCAAACCATAATCAACCCTTTAGACATCAATACCCTTAATTTAATTTTGAAAATAATAATAAGCCTAATATCAGAAAAAGAATTTCAAAAATAATAAATCCACATCAGTCAATAAATGACATTTCATTCTCTGACTGCACAGTTGGACAATTGACCGCTAACGATCTAAACGGCGTTTGTAAAAAGGACTAAATTGAACACCAATTACGTCCTTTAAGACCAACTTGAACACAAAAAAATATGGGATCATTTCGAATTTTTCCAACCAAAACAGGGACAAAAAAGACATTTAACCTTTTTTTCAATTCGGTTCCACTAGTTTGAATGTTCATTGTGAAAAAAATATTTCTTTTTTTTTATCTAAGAGGAAATAAAGGGATCATCCTGAATAACTTTATATATCATTGTAAGTACACAAAATATAATACAAATATAATTATTCATTTTATTAGTTAAACTCTTTATAATTTGTAAAACAAAATTGATATATTTATTCTATTTTTGTTATTTTTAATATTATACTATTCCTTTTAATTTATTTTAAAATTGAATAAAAATATTGTTAGAAATAATACAAGACTAATAGTATATACATAATATAAAAATATATAAATATTAAAATAATATAAAATAAATTAAATCATTTATTCATAAATGTAAAATTATAAAAACTTAAAACTAGTTAAAAATTGAAAAAAAAAATGCTTTAGAAATACAAAAAAGCTGTCTAATTTTATTATTTACATTTATTAGTAAAAAAATATTTGTACTCTTTTTTACCTCACGAGAAATAAAAGATGAATAATTTTATATATCATTGTAAGTAAAGAATATAATACAAATGTAATATTCATTTTATTAGTTGAAGTCTATAATTTGTAAAACAAAATTGATAATTTTGTTTTATTTTTATTACTTTTAGTATTACATTATAGCTTTATTTATTTTAAATTTGAATAAAAATGGTAAGGACATAGAAAGTATTTTAATATAAACAAAAATGGTAATGACATAAAAAAATTGATAGTGATGGATAGTAGTTAAAAATAGTAAAATTTAATTACTTTAATATTAAAATATTTTAATATAAATAAAATATTTATAAACTAGTTTTATTATTTTAAAATATATGATTTATTTAGAAATAAATTTTAGAGTTTTTTTACCTTTTATCTTTGCATTCTTAGTCTTTACTTATCTATTTAAAGATTTCAAGTTATATGATTGATCTACATGGCGAGCTCTTCAAATTCTACCGTTCAATTTTTTTATTTGAGTAATTTAATTTTCTGTCATTTTTATGGTAGAAGTTGTTTCTTTCTTACATGTAGGCTTTCTTTGTTTGTATGTGTTTTTTGAATCTTCTATACAAGTCTATGCTAATTAATAATCATAATGGTGTGACTTGATCACGTTTGTGATGTTTCTATGTGAAAATAGAACATCATGTGAGATTGGAGGTATTTTGACATTTAGAGCAGTTAGAGTTGTTTTATAAGACGATGAAAGCTAAATTGTAATTATTTTTGAATTATTTTGACAATAAAATTGCAATTGCATGATCAAATTGGTTGGTTGAATTGTCTATGATTGTGAAATTGTGATTATTTGATCAATTGCCATGATTGATAGTTATGAGTAGTTGAAATTTGATTCCAAATTTGTCTTGATATGTGCCTAAGATCATATTAGAATTGGTATTAGAGTTAAATTTGGTGATTTGGATCATATGGGCCGAAATGGTTCATCATGTTTTAGTTCAAGTTGGGTGTTGCTCCCTCCACCTCCCCAAGTGGGACCTGTACCTCCCCATTAGTTTAATTTATTTCAAAAATATTTTACACTTCCCCACTATTTTCTTTTATTCCAAAAATACCCTACACCTCTCCTAACCTTAACAATTTTTCTCTTTCTCTCTCTACATTAATGGAGCATTTACAT
>NC_028358.1:2347087-2381626 GCF_000741045.1 Vigna radiata var. radiata | reverse complement strand
GGAAGGTGTAGGGTATTTTTGGAATAAAAGAAAATACGAGGAGATGTAGAATATTTTTGAAATAAATTAAAATAGTGGGGAGGTAGAGGTCCCACTTGGGGAGGTGTAGGGAGCAACACCCGTTCAAGTTTTATGTGTGAAAAGAATAAAAATCTTTGTTTGGTTGTGATTAGAAATGTAAAAAAAATAACGTGACTCACAAAAATAATTTTACTCTTTAATCCATTGTAGGTTATTTTTATTAAACCTAGGCAACCTTTAAATATAAAATATCAATTTACTTAAAATCAAAATCACCTAAATCTATTTTATCTTAAATAAAACCAAACTAAATATTACTAAACCCAAAACTAATAAAATAATTTCCATGAGACTTTGAATTGAAATAATTTCATATGCCATGGAATAAGAACTCAAATTTTAAAAGTATTATAAGATTTTTTAAGTAGGGATTAAGTCAAGAAGCGTTAAATTACTCCATCAATACTCAGAGAGAGGAAGTTTAGGAATTTGATACATCGTCAGACACCATTATTGCATGTTGCTAAACTCCAGTTAGACAATGTCATTGACTTGGGGGGCTGGCCACCACTTTTGACCCTCAGGCACGGTCAAATAAGTGAGTTTTAGGAAATTGTGATTATTTCTATTCCTTTTATAATCATTGTTATAATGATGTGAGCATAATCTGTTACCATGTTATAGTACGTAGTGAAAATTTTATGTGTTTCTAATTTTTATATGAACGTACAATATATTACTTTTGATTTTAATTTAAATATTTTGTATAACTCAAACATGAATAATATATTTTAATTGAAAAAAAAAATTCCTTCTGCTCATTAAAATAATCATGTTAGTACATCTCTTACAAACTTGCATCTATGCGTGTGTTGGTGAAGCCATTGTATAATATATTTTTTTTTCAAAAATTGTAAAGCATATTAATATTAATATGCATGATACATACACAGAGATTGGTCTGCACATTTTCGCTTAAATTATTTTCACCCCTCATAAATTGCTGAGAAACTTAACCATAGGGATTTCTGAATGTCTTCAAGAGATTAGGAATATCATACGCAAGCATATCTTCCACTGTTTGGATCATCTTTTTATTCAATTTCTCAAACTTGTCAATGTTGTAACCATTCAAAGTCTCTCTAAATTGTTCAACGCTTGGAAAGTCACCAGCTGGTAGATGAAACTCCCTTTGTACCTGATATTACAACATTAGCATTTCAATTTTCAATTATTATTATAACTAAACATGCATGTGAGTTTAATTATATATATATAAAGCAAAATTCATACCTTTACAAATTCATCTCCCAAATTATCAATGAGCTTTTGTTGAGCTTTAGCTTTTCCTATCATTGTAGGCATTTGCTTCTTTAGATGACTAACAATGTAAGCATGTATCACAGCAGATCTAGCTCGTTTTACAAATTCATTGATCTGCAATATAAAAAATAATTAACATTTTATCTTATGAAACTTTTGTATCCACGAAATCTTGATTTTGTTCTACAATAGGGTTTTCTTATCAAATGTTTCATGAGAAAAGTTATATAAACAAGTATTTCAAATTTACAATTTTGTATATGTGTTGGAAGTTCCACATCGATTATAGATAAAACAAAATTATAATATATCAGTGAGGTGCAAACCTCATCTTACAAACTGGTTTTGTAGGGTTGAGTTAGTCTTAAACTCACCTCCCAATAATTTGTAAATACTTTTTCATCAAAATAGCTTTTAACAAACAAGAATACATATGAATAATCCTTAAATACTGGATAAAGTATAATGAAAATTATAAATAAAACGCACTTTACGATCACAAGCTTTCTTTGGTATATCTTTTAGATCTGATAGAAGATCATCTTGTTCTTTTTGAAATATTTCATCTTCAAGTGGATTGATGGAATCTTGTGTAGATCTCTCGTTGAAAGAACTGCAGAAAAAAAAAGTTTAATCATAAAATGGACAAGACAATTTTATATGATAATGAATGAAACAAAAGTATAACCAAATCTAAATTATACAAGAATGTAAACAAAAAATGTGTAAGTTTATGACATTTTTAAGGTTTAGAATTGAACACACATACAAATTATAAAGTGACTTACCCAATATATACACGCATGACTTCAGGAACATTTAATGCTTTTCCAAGTGACCACATCAATGCACCGTATATTCTCATTAGCTACAACGTTGGATCAAACAAAAATATAAGCTAAATTTTGACCTTAAGTAAAACCACATTAGATTAAGTAAAAATAAAATATTAGTGATGTATGTTTTTACTTGTTGAGGATCAACTTGGTCTGCCTTGTTTAAGACAACTCGAATTTTGTCATCATTTCCTTTTAGGGATGATATCACACGTTTGAACTCATCGCTAATATCAAGTTTGTGAGGATCAAACAAAAGGAGTATCAAATCACATTTAGCAGCAAACCACGATGTTACACCTGTAAAGTCATATTGTCTTTGTGTCCTTTGTTTTTCTCCCGACAAAACTCCAGGGCTATCAACAAATGAAATGTAGTCCAATAACTTTGAACAAATGATACAAAAAGAGAGAGTTAAGTTTCAAATGCTACAAAATAAATCTCTTAGATTTTGTTTTAAATATGTATAAAAGAATCTTACAGGATGTGGCATTTGAGAACACTCAAATTTTGACAAAAATGATGTGCCAAACGTAGTAAGACCACTAAATGGCATGTCTGCTTGGACAGCAACAGTGTTCCCAGGAACGCTTCTTTCATCAGGTCCAGACTATGCCAAAAAAGAAACTACAATTAACTCTTCAAAACTAAAGTAAAATTGTTTTTGTTTTTCAAGATAATAATACTAATAAGGTTTAATGTCTCAATATGTCCCTATTTTCATCCAGAATCTCAAATAGGTCTTTTTTTTTTTGGCGTCTCAATTGAGTCTTTATTTTTATAAAATTGAATCAAATAATGGTCTTTCTGTCAAATTGAGATGACGCCGTTAAAAAGAGTATGCTGACATTTTAGTATTTTATTATGTGGTATTAAATACGTGACTGAATTGTATTTTTTTAATTTTTGAATTAAAAAATAAAATATATAGAGTATATTTTATTTTAGGAAAATAAGGACTTAATTGAGAGGCTGAAAAAGAAGGAGACCTATTTAGAATTCTTAATGAAAATAGGAATTGAGACATTAAACCTATTAATAATGTATATGAATTCAAGATTCAGAGTGCATGGTTCATAATTTAGGGTCTAGAGATCAAGGTTTGGAATTCAAAATTTTGAAGTATAAAGATACGGTAACAAACTTAAGGTTTAGAGTTCAAAGTTTAGAATATATACGTACCATAACAACAACAAACCTATCTGTTGTTGGTTCTGGTCCAATATGAGCTCCTAATACATTGGCAATACAAATTGTATAACTTGTGTGAGGAATTTGAAATGTATATTATTGATATAGAATTTGAAGTTGAAGAATCACTTGCCTGGATAAGTAGTTCTAAGCATATGTTTGATGAATGTTGTTTTTCCAGTAGAATATTGACCCAAAAGTAGAATCATAGGTTTGGCATCAAAGTCACTATTTGTCTGTAATGCATAAAGAAAAATAATCATATCCTTTTTCATATATATAATTGTGAGTATACATGTATCCATGTTTGAGTAAACAAATTAAATGAAATATAAAAGATCTATTTGTATTTCTTAATGAAACAAAGGAAAAAAGAATAAACTACTAACCAATAAAGGAGATACAAAATCATTATAACGATAAGTAACTTCTAAAGGCTTCAACTTTTGAAGGTAAAGTCTCTTCAAACCATCTATCACTGATGTAACCGAAGAAGCAGGCACCTTCGTATACCCAAAAATATAAATATATATTAGAAGAAATTAAAATGTGAAAATACAAATAAGTCGACCCAACATAATATTAAAAAAATCTAATACATAATTCATTCAAAGATAAATATAATCACTTAATTATTTATCTAGTCATGGAGGAGTATGACTTGTTGGACTAAGCAATATATCAAAAAGTTAAGGCAACAAATTATACAACTAAAAGATAATAAGAATATATATATATATATATATTTGCTAACGGTACAAGTTTTAGCATTTCATAAAAACAATTAGTCAAAAACATCCAATTATTACTTACAATAACCATCAAAAAGTGAAAATGTTTTTCAAATCATACTACTTATAAATAATGAATTAGAGCCGTCAAAATGGGTTACAACCCGCGAGCCAATCCGGCTCATCATGGATTCGGACTGGGTTGAGTTTGAAAAAATTGAATTTATTATTTTATTTATGAAACTTATGGCATATAAAAAACTTATTTGTATGTTTTTGGATGATATTTAGATTATATTGTACTTTTTATTATTATTTTGAATTGTCTTCAGTTTAACATTATTTTTTTTGGAGTGAAATTTGTTTAAATTTGAATCTAGAAAGTTTGTAATTTTTTTTTTATTTAAAAAAAAATTGTAATTAAATGGGCTATTGAACCAACCCGTTTATCCACCAACCCGTGGTAGGTCGAACCGAGTTCAAATTTTTCTGGCTCGCTGATAAATGAGCCGAGTTGAGTTGGCTTACTAAGTGATTAACCCGTGATGAGCCGGACTGGATTGAGACGGGCTGGGTTGAGCCGAGTTACCCGTTAAAAGAAGTAATTATTCAAGTAACAAAATTCTTACCTTTTTTACTGACTTTGAAGAAAACCAATAACTTGCAGGTGATGGTTGAGGACTAACTGCATGATTTCCCATGAGCGAAATTGATAAAAAAAAATGAAGAAAGAAAAAGGATAAAAGTAATGTGAATAAATGCCTTTAATAATTGAATTATTATACATTACCACTCAAATCTTTATCTTTATTTTTTCGCCTTTTCTTCTGCACAAACAAATCCATGTAATAATAAGTTATTTCCCTAAATCAATATAAAATTTCAGCATAAAAAATAAAAAAAAAAACTTACTGCAACTAATGCATCCAAACCCTCCATTGTGGGTGGTTTTACATATCTCATTGCTGAAATAAAAATCAATCATATGTATAGTAGCTTCTATGATATAAATTTAATAATTGACAAAAATGAAAATGCAAATTTTTTATTGATATTAAAAAAAAAAAATATAGCCATTAAACCAAACAATGGAAAAACAAAGAAAACTTACCATCACTATTTACTACATCTTGTGTTATTGGGTATCCACTTTGTGCTAAAGAGACAAGCTATAGTTGGAATGTATTAGTTAGGTTTTTGAAAATTGGAAAACATTAAGTTCAAAAAACATGTTAAAGAATTAATTTTGTACCTGCATAGCAGTCACAAATTCTCTGAAACCTAAATATCCTTCTCGTTTAGAATCTGCAATGGCCCATACCTTGTTTTGATAAAAGGGAACAAGAAGAAACTAGTTAGTTACAAAGAAGAAACAAATATATCAAACGAGTGTTAATTACTTTTACAATAATAAAAAATATAATTATAAAAATTAATATAAATAGTTTTTATAATTTATTGTGCGAATAGTTTTTATTTATTTGATATAAAAATGTTTAAGTTTAAAACTGTTAAAATGAGTCATTTGAGGTTCAACAGTTCTTTATTAGTTGGTCACTTAGTAAGTCAATCCTACTCAACTCACTTGTTAGTGAATTAAAAAACTTGTTGAATTTGTTAGTGAATTAAAAAACTTTACAGTTGGTTTGACACATCATTGGTTGGTTGGTTAAATGAGTTAACTCGCATAATCATAATATTTTTTTCAATCCCAAAAAAATTACAATTTTTTTCTAATTAAAATCTAAATAAAGTTTAATCTAAATACAATCCAAAATGATGTTAAACTCCAAATATGATCCAAAATAATGAAAAATACAATATAATCCAAATACATTTAGAGAAAAGAAAACATTTATGATTTTTGTTTTTTAATATAATTCAATATTTAGAATTTACCAGTGGTTTGGTGAGCCAATCTGACCACCACTGATTCAACCTAAATGAGTTGAATTCATTTTTTTTAACTTATGTTGAATCAAATTAATTCGCAGATTTTGACAACTTAAAAAGAAAAACGAAAAATGACTAAATTTAGAAAATGGATTCACTTGAAGGGTTGAAAAAAAAATGTATACAAAAAAATAAATGAATTTAATTTATATAATTGTATAGATTATTTGAGAAAAACACTTAATATTATAAATAAGTTTCTTCTTTTTCAACATTGATATTCATTATATTAAAAACAAACTCTAAACATATAAGTTATTCAATATAACACATCATGGTGTGTGATTAAATTGAGATCTCAAAAACAATTTTTTTTAAAAAATGTTTTATCCTTAATCTTAATCCACAAATAGATTGTCCTTATCAATGTCTCCTCCTTTTCCTGTGCATAGAACAAATTTATAAAGTACAAAACCTGTTTCAAATCTTGTCGTGATAAGTTTGACATGGCAAAAAATTTGACAGCTTCAGTCCCTGTGAAACGACCATCCCCATCTGAATACATACAAATTTCATTATTAGCAGAACAACAACTTCATTTTTCCATAAAACAATCACACAAATGACAACATAGGAAGGTTAATTAATAAAAACAGTTTTTAAACTAATTCAAAATTTAATTATTTTGCAAATTTATATTAATCACTAAAGAACGTAACAAAGATAAAAAATAAAAATAAATTGTTCAAACGAACCTGCATCTGCATAATTGAACCACTCTTCATATAGGGTTTGATTATCTTTGATAGTTGAATCAACTGGAACTATAGCAAGTTCCATTATAAGAACAATTTAGAAAATTGATTTTTGTGTGAGATATATATGAAGAGGGTCTGAGATGCTTGCAGAGGAATGATTATCCCATTGACGTTGTTGCAAACCATGCATGACACAAATTTCCTGCTTTTTATATTGTTAATGTTTATGTTAAGTGTTCAGAATCTGGAATTGGAATTTCCATTAATAACTGCATATTATCACGTTAAAAGAGGAAACCATGTTCAAACTTTTCTTAAAATTAGTATAAGAATGGGTTGACAATATTATTACACGACTCATCATTTAATGTGAATTCATTTCATTTGGAATAAATTCAAGCACCTCAAAATAGTTGGTTTATAGTTTTAAAAAAAAAAATACTAAAATTATACTTTACTTTATTATTCTTGGATTAAACATATGTTAGTAAACACAAAATTAAAATTCGTCTTTTTCTATTTTTTATATAATTTTGTTTTCAAATTTTAAAAATAAATAAATATAATTTTTTTTAACTATGAATCCTTTCACATATGAGACCGTGTTTCATGTTGCACACATCAAGTCTACAATTTTCTTTTCTATGTCTCAATTAGTTGTTATAATATTATCCTAAGAGCATAGTTTAATATGTAAAACAAAATTAACACTATTAGATTAAAATTATTATATCTATTTGTATTTTAACATGTAAAACAAAATTAAGACAAAGATAAATTTTAATTTTACATATAAGTTTAGAAACTAAAATCATATTTAAATAATTAATTTTTAATATAAATTCTTTAAATTATATATGTTATTTGAGGATCGAATATATTCTGTAAAGAAGGTTTTCACTCAATTTTTTTTTTGCATGAAATTATTAACAGTGTTGCTGTAACTTGTTTTTTTAGGCGCTGTTGAGATTTCTAATTTCAAAGAAAGGATATATACGGTTTAAATAGAAGTTCGAAGGGAAAATCTATGTAAAACTTTAAATTTAATTATTTGGTCTCTGTTTATTTTTTTAATTAGTTTTATTTTTTGACATTTTCTTAGCAATTGAATTTTATTCCTAGATAAATTTGTAATATATTTTTAATATTTATTGTTGCAATACTATCTTTTTAACATTTACTCTTAGGTGGGTAAAACACACATGAAATTTCATCTTAAAGAGTATTGAAAATAAAGTTATGAGAAAAACATGTTAATGTGCTTTTAAAATTAAAAAAAAAAAAATTTTAAGAAGTTATTTGTATGAAATCCTTAATGATGTAATTTTTAGAAGATAAATGATTTTTTTTAAAAAAATTGAAATGCTTGATGTAAGAACCTAAAAAAAGTGATATGTATTTTAAAATAATAAGGTTATGTATTTTAATATTAAAATCATTTAATAATATAAATATAATTTTATTAACACGTTTCATTATCTAAAACATTTTTCATCTTTATAAAATTTACTATCTGAGTTCCTTCTCTCTTCCCTATAAGATTTATGGCTCCAGAAACATCTATTTAATGATCAGAAAATTACAAAAGTGAATCTTCCATTATCTGGATTGTTTTTATTATAGAATAAATAAGTTTTTACTCATTTTTTCTTTAATTATTAGTTTAATACACATACATATAGAATTCTTTGCATGAGTCACCTACTCTCTTTTTCTAGCTTCTTTAATTATTAGTTTAATACACATACATATAGAATTCTTATTTTTATCATGATTTTGTGCTTTATAGACTTTTTAGAGTTTCCTGAATTGAAAGAGATATAATAGCTGTATAGAAGAGATATAATAGCTGTATAGAACCGTGATAGTTTTTCTAATAAGATAAGAGAAGCTAGTGAATGTCTTTGGTTTTCTTCCATTCTTAGATTAGATTTCTTTTCTATCCCCTCTCTCTACCTGTTAAAATTTTATGTTAGATATATAAATTTCAAATCCATTTCATGATCATTGTTCATTAAACTTATTTCACTTATGGGGATCATTTCCTAAGTTCAACTGTTACATGGCTCTAGAAATACTTCAATTCTAAAGATAATCATCGGCAAAAATGCACCCCAATTTGTTGCTAGGTTCAATGAAATGGTATGCACTGCAACAATAAAAATATATTTATCCCAGCAAGGTCATTATATAGATCGCATGATGCTATCGCAGGCTTGGTTAAAAACAAAATTCTCAAGGGAGATGGAATAATCATGCGCAGCCAAAATTAAATGCACAATTTATGCAATTTCAAGAACAGAAGCTATTGTCAGATTATATACAACAAAAACATTTTTCCAATCTGAAATTACCTCGGACTAATGAACTTCACTCTTCAAATCACAGAATATGTAATGGATCACAAACATCAAAGAACTACATCTTTATGAAGAAAAATTAATCAACTGTATAATATGCAGGGTAACAAGATGTCAACTATATTTCAAAACAAAATTCTAACCATTTTCAAAGTAATAAACAAGGCCTGCAAATCACATTCTAAGGCTCCACAGTTGACACCTGTTGCCATTCCCCGTCTACTGCTTCCTTCCACAATGTCACATTGTTGTTCCCATCAGCCACAGCCAGTATGTTTCCTGTCAGTGACCATGAAACCCTCCAAACAGGTGTATTGAAATCATTCAAAACCTTGCCTTCCCACCGATCACCCTCTTTTGCCACGGTCCATATAACCACTTTACCATCCTGCGATGCACTAGCAATAGTAGACTTAGGTAGCCCTAGATTGGGTGCCCAAGCAACATCTCGAACCCAATCTGTGTGCATATGAAGAGCAGGGAAGCAGTCCATCTTCCACAGTCCATTGCTGAGCTTCCATACCTTCACAGTATTATCACATCCACCAGAGCACAGCTTTTGCACAGGATCAAGCAACCCTGCACCAACCAGGGCACCTGGTGCCATTGATGGTGCCCATGACACAGAAGTGACACCGACTGGGTGAGCCTGATCAATCCCTGCAGTGTCCCAGCCACCATCTGCTCTTGCAGTGAAAATAGATATATTCCCATTTGATGAGCCACAAGCCAAGCAGAGACCCAACTCGTGGGGCGCCCAAGCAATAGAATTCACAGATGATTTGTGCTCATCAAACACATGAGCTTGAATCCATTCATTTTGGTTACCCTCCTTCCATATAATGACACGGCCATCATAGGAACACGATGCAAGTAGAGAACCAAACTTTGGGTGAGCCCACACTACTTGCCAAACAGGTCCTTGGTGACCAGTCAATGTTGCTAGATGCTGAGAGGCCGTGTTGCTCACTCCAATTATCTTAATTGTGTGATCTGATGAAGCTGTTGCCAGCCTCTTTCCATAGTAATCCATCGCAACATCATGGACCGTGTCTTGGTGACCCGTTTCAACCTTCTGAGAAGGCATATTTCTGCTATCAACACACACAAAATGCAAAAAGTTAGTTTCAAAAAATTTGTAAGTGAAACTAATAGTCTAAATTAAACCCTCTGTCAATTAGTCAATTCCAATGTAGAAAAGGTAAAACAGATATCGAATAAAAGGCAATGAAGGAGTAACAAAAGCATAAGATTCAATACCAAATACACAGTTATATAACATTTTCCAAGCAAGCAACTCATCGAACTTCAAAAAACAATTCGCAATACATAATAATAAATCCATCACCAAAAACATAATACTCAAGCAAAACCCTATTCCCAAGGTGATGAAAAATGAAAACCCAGCCAAAGGTTTTAAATTTTAAACAAATATTCATCGAATTTAGCACTGAAGAAAGAGAAACACAATTCCGTGCAAATCAAGATCCATAAATGGTCATAGAATCGCAAGCAATTCGAAAAATTAGAAACATCAAACCCTGTAAAAAAAAGGACAATTGGGGGGAATGATTAACCTTTGAAAACAAACCTCATCTGGAGAAAAAAAAAATTGGGTGAAGTGAGGAAATTGTCCCAAAAGAGAGATGTATCCAATAAATAAGAAGGATCGAAAAATGGGTACGGAATCAGAAGATCTAAGCTGAAATTTGAATAGATCGAGATAAAATAGAGAAAGGACCTGAGAAAGACAGAGAGAAAGTGAAGGAGCCAAGGGTGGCTGCCGGAGTTGCCCTAGACGGTGGCGCGAGTAAGGGTGGCCGGTGAGTGTGAGATGAAATATAACGAAAAAACCGAAACTGAAGAACATGATTTCTTATAACCAATACCATCGTTTAAAATATACATTTTCTTTTTCATTTTACCCTTTAAATAATTATTTTTTTAAAATTAAAATAATTATCTAACTAATTTTATTTTTATGACATTTTTTTAAATTTATTTATATTTTTATTTAATATTTTTAAATTTTATTATTCTCAAACTAAAATAACTATCTATAAAAAAATTACTTACAAAAAGTATCTCCAATAAATTTATAAAAATTATATATATTTATTTTACAATTATAATAATAATAATTTAATATTTTTATTATAAAAAATAAACTCGTGTAACATAATTAAAGTATTAATATATCGAAATCACAATACAAATTTTTCTCATTTTTCAACCTTTAAAATAAGATGTTAGCAAAACTAAGAGAAATATATCTAAAAAAGACTATCTGACTGCTCAAATTACGAGTATGCGTCAAATGTTATAAACGAAAATGTAACTAATTATCTTGTGTTGGCAAAAAAGTTTGTACAACAACTTCTTTTCTTTATCTCATTCATGTTGGCAAAAGGGTTAGTAGATTGTAGGGGGGAAACATTATTATAATTAGAGTTAGTTTTTTTCAGTCCATTAATTGTTTTTACATAAGATAAATATGTATATTGGTTGAAACATCTTAAGTGGTATGATATTATATTTATATTAAGTTTATAGACCTTAACTTGATTAGATTTGTGTCACCCAGATAATAATTGTGATTAATTTGTTTAATGATATATTAATACATTTTAACTCTTAGCCTTTAATAATTACAATTGATCTTTATTATTACAATGTGATTAGGTTAATGTAATATCAATTATTACAAAAGGAGATGTTATAAAGCAAGTGTTTATGACGGTTTAAAACAATTCGAGATATATATGTATGAATTGAAATCATTTTGATTATTACGAATCAGTATGATGTTAGGTAAAGATTCATGTTTGCCTGAAATAATTATGAATTGAGATCATTTTAATCAATATGATATTAGGTAAATATTTATGTAGGTCTGAAATAACCTTGAATACATGATCAAGATGATCTCAAATACATATAATACATTAGTTCCTATACTTGATTCAAACGAGTATTGAAATATCAAAACTCTCTAGGTGATAGTATCATATGAAGCAAAGAAATGAAAAAAAAAATTATGTTCTTTAATTACTTTGTCCTACATGTATATTATGATTATTTTTTAAATTTTTATATAATGATTTTTGTTCATAAATAAATGAATGCTATTAACTTTTATACAATACATTTAGACATTTTTTTATCTACTTTAGTTGTTTAATCTTATTTTTTTATGAAATATTATTGTTTATTAAAGTTTCACATTGAATAATATGAAAATAAAAATACTAGAAAACTATTATATAAAAAAAAAAACAGGAGTTAATTTGAGAATCATCATTACAAATTAATATATACTAGTGTATGAAAGATATGAATATATGTCATTTTGTTAAGAAAAATTGAATTGAAAGATTTTCAATTTTCATAAAAAAAAAAACTGTAAAAATGGTTTACAGTTTTTGTAGGAAAAATTGCGCGTTAAGTTTATTCCTTTTTTGTATTTTTATTTAGATTTAGATTTTCAGTAATTTGTAAGTATATTTTTGTTTGAAGAGATTTCTTTAATTGCTTAATTTTCAAGACATATTTACTTAATTTATTGACGATAATGGATGCATAAAAAATGTAAACTGACTGATAAAAATTGTTGATTGCAGTTTGATTGAGAAGTGTAAGAAATTACGAATTCATGCGGAATTTTACCCAATTTTTAGTGATATCTATAAATTGATAAATGTTGATAAAAGACTATTATAGTTTTCATGCATTAGAGAGGAAAACAAATGCAATAATACACACAGATAAATATATATATATATAGTTTCATCTAAACAAGTGTTGATGAAACCATTGCATAACTTTACAAAAACGTTGAAGCATATTAAGATTAATATGCATCAGTTATACATAAAGATTTACTTTGACAAGTTTCAATTATTTATTTTTTTTTCTAATAAATGAGCCAACAACTTAACCATATGGATTTCTGAATGTACTCAAGAGTTTTGGAACATCATAGGCAAGCATATCTTCCACTGTCTGTATCATCTTTTTATTCAATTTTTCAAATTTGTCAATGTTATAACAGTTCAAGGTCTCTTTGAATTGCTCAACATCTGGAAAATCACCTGCTGGTAGATGAAACTCCCTTTGTATCTGATTACAACATTAGCATTTCAATTTTCAATAATTAATATGACTAAACATGCATGTGAGTTTAATTTATTTAAAGAAAAAATCATACCTTCACAAATTCTTCTTCCAAATTATCAATGAGTTTTTGTTGAGCTTTAGCTTTTCCTATCATAGAAGGCATTTGCTTCTTAAGATGACCCATAATGTAAGCATGTATCACAGCAGATCTAGCTCGTTTTACAAATTCATTGATCTGAAATATAAAAAAAAAAAATGTTAATCAAAAGAGAATAATAGTCTATAATACCAATTTGTTATTTAGACTTGGCTTTCGGTTTTGTAGTTTTGTATTCCGAACGGTTCTGTGTTAGACCGTTCGTGCTTTCGTTTTGTTAGTTTACCGAACGGTGTGTTAGACCGTCCGGTTGTTAGCTTTGTTCGTTTGGCTTTGATTTTCTTTGCTGTTTGTTTTCTTGGTTATATATTGTAACCAACCCCTTGTTTCAGATACGACTTTACACGTAATATTCATTTTTCGATCTCTTTGTTCTCTCTTCTGCTTCTTTCTGTTTTTCTGGGTTTTCTCGTTTCACTCTCTCGAACTCAACACAATTATTAAAGTATACAATCTTGGATCTATCAAGAAAGAGGTTCATTGAGGAGATATAACATCAATGAAATTTGAGTTTAACTATATACAGGATTGACATCATTCTCTATTCAAAATACCTTCCACAATAGTGTTTCCCTTTCCAAATTTTTCATGAGAAAAGTTATATAAAGAAGTATTTCAAATTTACAAACTTGTAGTTGTAAATATTTTTTCATCAAAATAGCTTTTAACAAAAAGGAATACATGTGAATAATCCTAAAGTAGTAGATTGATTATAATGAAAATTATAAACGAAACTCACTTTACGATCACAAGCTTTCTTTGGTATATCTTTTAGATCTGATAGAAGATCATCTTGTTCTTTTTGGAATATTTCATCTTCAAGTGGACAGGTGGAATCCTGTGTAGACCTCTCGTTGAAAGAACTGTAGAAAAAACAAAGGTTTGATCATAAAATGGACAATACAATTTTATATGATAATGAATGAAACAAAAGTATACCAAATCTAAATTATACAAGAATGTAAATAAAAAATGTGTAAGTTTATGACAGTTTTAAGGTTTAGAATTGAACAGACTTACCCAATATATACACGCATGACTTCAGGAACATTCAATGCTTTCCCAAGTGACCACATCAATGCACCATATATTCTCATTAGCTGCAACATGGGATCAAACAAAAATATAAGACAAATTTTACCTTAAGTAAAACCACATTAATTTAAGTAAAAGTAAAATATTAGTGATGTATGTTTTTACTTGTTGAGGATCAACTTGGTCTGCCTTGTTTAAGACAACTCGAATTTTGTCATCATTTCCTTTTAGGGATGATATCACACGTTTGAACTCATCGCTAATATCAAGTTTGTGAGGATCAAATAAAAGGAGTATCAAATCACATTTAGCAGCAAACCACGATGTTACACCTGTAAAGTCATATTGTCTTTGTGTTCTTTGTTTTTCTCCAGACAAAACTCCAGGGCTATCAACAAATGTAATGTAGTCCAATAACTTTGAACAAATGATACAAAAAGAGAGAATTAAGTTTCAAATGCTACAAAATAAATCTCTTAGATTTGGTTTTAAATATGCATAAAAGAATCTTACAGGATGAGGCATCTGAGAACACTCAAATTTGGACAAAAATGATGTGCCAAATGTAGTAAGACCACTAAATGGCATGTCTGCTTGCACAGCAACAGTGTTTCCAGGAATGCTTCTTTCATCAGGTCCAGACTATGCCAAAACCAACTACAGTTAACTCTTCAAAACTAAAATAACAATTTCTTTTTCAAGAAAATATTTAATGTAAATGAAACTATTTAGAGTTTAGAATTTAAGATTTATACGTACCATAACAACAACAAACCTATCCGTTGTTGGTTCTGGTCCGATATGAGCTCCTAATAACATTGACAAGAAAAACAAATCACTAATACAATTAACTTGTGTGAGGAATTTCAAATGTATATTATAGACAGAATTTGAGGTTGGAGAATCACTTACCTGGATAAGTAGTTCTAAGCATATGTTTAATGAATGTTGTTTTTCCAGTAGAATATTGACCCAAAAGTAGAATCATAGGTTTGGCATCAAAATCACTATTTGTCTGTAATAAATAAAAATAGTGATCGATAAAAAAAAATAATTAATTGCATACCTTTACCTTCCTCCATATATAAATGGTGTTTATTACATGATTAAGCAAACAATGAAATTAAGTCTAAACTAACTAGTTATATTTCTTATTAAATAAAACAAATAACACACTAACCAAAAAAGGAGAGACAAAATCGTTGTATTGGTATGCAACTTCTAAAGGCTTCAACTTTTGAAGATAAAGTTTCTTCAAACCATCTATAACTGATGTAACTGAAGCCACAGATACCTAAAAACATATGCTCAAAATTAAAAATACTAAAAGAAAATTAAAATTTAAAGAACAAGTAATTCTCACTTAATTTCTCTTTTTACACACACTTACAAAAATATTAGAAGAATAAAGAAATAGAACTAATATTTCAAATGTAGAGCCATTAAATAATTAACTAATATTTCTAATAAATCTTCTTAAATTCTTAGATAAATAAAATCACTTGATTTATTTCTCTATTCATACATAAATTTAACATGTTTGAGTGAATCTTTATCTAAACAATATTATAGAGTTAAAAGATGAACAATATTAAGCAATTAAAGTAACAAATAGTTTTCCAATGTTAATTCTAAAAGAGCTAGAAATGAAGTATCAATCAATGTGACAAAATTCTTACCTCTTTTTTTGACTTTCCAGAAAACCAATTACTTGGGGCTGATGGTTGAGGACTAACTGCATGACTATAAGTGAGTTAAATGGATAAAAATAAATAAATAAGTAAAGAAAAAAGAAAAAAAAAGTAATATTGATGAATGCACTTTTTAATTAAACTAGTATACATTACCACTTAATTCTTTATCTTTATGTTTGCGTTTTTTCTTCTGCATAAAAAAAAAATAAAAAAACCCCATTTAATCACTAAATGATCAATGTACAGAATCAACAGAAAAAAAAAAATACTCACTGCAATTAATGCATCCAAACCTTCCATTGTGGGTGGTTTTACATATTTCATAGCTGAAATAAAAGTCAATCATATGTTATATACTAACTTCTATAATGTAAATTTAATGAGTGATAAAAATCAAAGTACAAAATTTTAATTAATGCAGACAACAAAACTAATAAACCAAACAACATATAAAAGCAAACAGAAATTACCATCACTAGTTAATAGATCATGTGTTATTGAGTGTCCACATTGTCCTAAAGAAACAAGCTGCAATTCAAATGGTTTAGGTTTTCAAATTTGGTAAAAAATTAAACTTTTAAAAAAAAAAGACTTTCTCAAGAAAAAAGAATTAATTTTTCTACCTGCATAGCAGTGACAAACTCTTTGAAACCTAGATATCCTTCTCGTCTTGAATCTGCAATGGCCCATACCTTATTTTAATAAGTGAACACAGAAAAAAATAATTAGTTATAAGGAAGTAAAAAATATTAAAAGAATGATGTAAAAATATCAAATAATGTAACTTAAATAAATAGCTCATATTTGATTTTTAACAATATGGGAAAAATGGGTATGTTAAGTAAACTTTTACCTAGATAAATTTGAAATTTTTCAAAAGAATAAAACTTGCATATATTTCCTATAGTACTTTATGGGATATTCTTGCATATATATATATCTTAGGGTTAGAGCATCCAAGTGCTCTAATAATACTAATATGTTTTTTCATTGATAAAAAAAATAGATATTCTTTCATCATATATTGGTAATAAATATTATATATTACTAAAGTAAAATTTGAAATATGATTATAAAATATTAAAGATCTAAGAGATATAAAAAAATTTAAAATATATAATTAAATACAATCATCATTTATCATTTTATTTGTTGAAGATGGATTAAACTTTAATATAATACAAAATAACATTACTAATAACTATCATATTTTATACAAGTTTTATCCTTTTAAAAAATATAATAAGCATTGTTAATTAACAGCAAAATGAGTGCATTAAGTAAGAAGGAAATAAACAAATGATGAAAAAAATACAATAATTTAGTCAACATAGATGTGGAAAAGGACAACCATAGTGTGTGATGAAACACTTTAAAAATAGAATTATTTTATGTGTATATAAATTTATGTCCAAATCTTTTATTTTATTAGATGTGAAATTTTGTCTGTATCCAACATCAATTTCAATCGGAAAATACATTATATATCCTTGTTAATATATACTATTCTTATTATTCCAATGCATAAAATAAATGTATAAAATGCAAAACCTGTTTTAATTCTTGTCGTGACAAGTTTGACATAGCCAAAAACTTGATGGCTTCTTTTCCTGTAAAGCGACCATCTCCATCTGAAGACACCAGAATGCAGAATAATAATCTCATTATTTACAATAAATGCATTTATTTATTTTGCATAAGACATAGAAATTATGATAAAAGACAATGAAGATTGAAATGTTGTTGAAAATAATGAAAACCTGCATCAACATAATTGAACCACTCTTCATATAGGGTTTGATAGTCTTCAAAAGTTGAATTGATTGGAACTATCTCAAGTCCCATGATAAGAATAATACAAAAATATTATTACTTTGTTTTTTGTTTTATGATTTTGGGTAAGATGTGAAGAGGGGTTGCAGATGCATGGAAAGGGTTACATGAGAAGTTGCAAAGAATGTATCATACAAATTTAGGGTTTTTATATTATGAATGTTGATGTTCAATGCTAGGGGATGTGCTCAGAACCTAAAGTTGAAATTTCCGTTAATAACTCTGCGTACGTTAGTTAAATGAGGAAAATTGTCTTAATTTTTATTTTTATTTTTAAATTAGTTGTGAAGGGTTTGACAAAATTATACCCAACTTAGAAGTGAATTTATTTAATTTGGAATCAATTCCAGCATCTAAAAATAGTTGAATGATTTTATTTTCGTTTGTTGTATTTGATAGAACAAAATGAGTAATGAAAAAAAGTAATCAATACTATATTATTTTTTAAATTATATTATGTATTTAAGTTAACTTAGGTTTCAATTTCTCACTGACGTGAGACTATTCGTTATCAGATTCCAATTGAAGGATAATATTCCAATTTCAAGTCTCTCAAATGATATTTTTAGGATCAATCATCACGTGTTGGAGAGATTGTCTACTTTAGAGTTTTGTCCATCGTGATTTTTTTTAAAGACACTTTAAACGGTAGAAGGTTGAAAAATAATATTTAAATTATCTTATGTTTCGACTTTCAAATTATGTGATATTATTGAACTTAATAAGAATATTATATATTATTATTATAATAAACTTTTGTTTGGAGTGTTGTTGAGATTTACAATTTTAAGAAACAGTGTACACAAGTTAAATTGAAACTTCAAGAATATATGTAATTTTAAAATTTACTTGTTCACTAGTTGTTTTTCTTAATTATACTTTAATTTTAGATGTATTTTTAGCAATTGAAATTTTATATTTGGAAAATATATTGTTAACATTTGTGGAGTTGAGTTTGGCTTAAAGTTCATTGGTTAACATGATTTTATATTTATGGTTACAGTCTATTCTAGTGATATTTGTTGTTTATTGGGCATATTATTTCACCTGCGGCTGCTATTGGACTATCCATTAATGTCTATACACGTCGGCCAGAGAGGCTTAAAGTTCAATCTTAGCAGTTAATATTTATTATTTTTCATACATCAATCTTTCTTACCATTTAGTAACATTGTAGTCCATCATAAATTTCATTATCTAATTAGATGAGAGTGAGATGATGTAAATTCAAAATTTAGTGAACCTCTTATTGTTATTATTATTTTTATATAAAATAAACATATACAAAAATGAGACACAAATTCACAGTATAAGGAAATGGTAGGATTTTCAATCCAAAACCTTAAGATAATAAGTTTATATATTGTTTAATTTTCTTATATTTAGTCAATGACAAACTTAGACTCACACTCTAATCTTTTCGTATATAAGTCCCTTGTCCTTTATTATAATGTGGCACATTTGCCTGAAATGTGATATCAAAAATAAATGGATCTTTGAGAAAATATTTATTAGAAAAACACGACAACAAAGAGAAATAAATTCAATCTAGAAAGAATTGACATCGTCTTCAATATAAAATTTCAAGATAATGAATTTATAATTTTATAATCTCAAAATCTCATATTCTCGTAATTTTATAATCATATAATATTGTAATCTTACATTTTATTTAAAATTAGTTTTATTTTTGCCTTTTCAACTTAATTTTAATTTTATTTTATTTTGAATTTTTAAACAAAAAATGACTTATGTTAAAAATGAAATTCAACACTAATATACTTCTTTGAGATAAAATTTTTGAAGTCACATTTAGCATGAAATGTTGTTGAAAGTTAAAAATAAACACAATGGGTTTAACTTTTGTAAACTCAATAAAATTTGAAAAATATAGAACAAAATAATGATTTATTACGATTATTCTTTCGTCTTATTTGTTAAGAACCTACTAGAAAATTATACAATAACTCAACTCCACTTCAGGAATACAATGAGATTTTGCACTTTGTGGATATAATATAATTTAACTTTATTTTTAGACAATATAAAATCTTCAATAAAAATATTTTAGTTTAAAACATCTTTACTAAAATATATAAAAAACTAGAACATTCAAAGACACAACCACCTTAAAAAATATTAAATTTGTTACGGATGTAGAGTTGGATATCTCCAAGAACACACCTTTACATTTTAATCCATATTTGTTCTGGTAAATTTATGTCTCTTAGTCGAAATCCTAACTCGTGAACACTCTAAATCGTTTAGGGTATTCGTGAAAGACACTCTGATGCTTAAGTTCACAATAAATGTGATCACACACCTCTTAACTCTAACCTCTATTTATAGTTTTTGAGATAGACCTAGGATTAGTAAAACCTTAATCATGGTTGAGTCTTAACCCGTTATCTACTAATTAAAGTTGCCCTTAATCTTGGTTTGCAACAGTTCTTTAGGAATGTTTACAGTTAAAGACGTTCATTCGATCTTTACTCATGTCAGGTTCGACCTTTGTGTTGTTTGTCTGAATTTCATAAGTTTAGAGATATGTGACCAGTTACCCATTCTCAATAATCTGAATTTCATAAGTTTAGACATATGTGACCGGTTACCCGTTCTCAATAATCTTTTCTATCGATCCTAATTACATGACCATTTGACCATATAGTACAAAACTTATTTAAAAAAATATGAACATACATTTAGAATTTATACAAACAAAAACTTATTAATAAAAATATAAATTCATCAATAATAAAATATAAATTTAATCTATAAAGAATTGATATAATTTGCAACAAAAAATAATAAGTGTCTTTTTTATATTTTGTTCAACTTTCTTGTATCTACTGAACATAAGACTTACACTTAAATTCTCACTAACATCCGTAAGTACGAGTCTCTCCACATTATTTTTTAAATTCTCACCAACATCCATAAATATGAGTCTGTCCACATTATTATAATGCTCGAGTTAATGCAGAAATCATATTATAGTTATCTAATAAAAGATGACTTCTAATACCCCTTATAGATCTTCAAAAAATATTAAGCGAAAAAACACAACAATAATAAAATATAAATTCAACTTACATAAAGAATAACTTTAAAAGTCATTTTGTTTAACTTTTTTGTATTTCGTCAATATAAAATTTAGATCACACTTAAGTTTCCGACAATTAAACATATAGTATTATGCATTTACCACATTATTGAGTGTAGGAGATTTCTTGCATATATCCGATAAGAGGCCGAGCTCTTAATAAGAGGATATAGACTCTTCCTTTAATTTCCATCAATTACCGAGTCAATTAATGTTTACGTATTATCATATTAAAATACAGAAAAAAAAGATATATATAAACTTTAATTTCATTTGAGTTCAAAAACATAAAGATGAACACTAAATACAGAATGCGGTGGGTGTGACGAGTCATAAAATTTCATACCTAATTAAAAAAACACGATACAAAATGCGTCTTGATAAGTTTATAAGAGCATTAATAGGTAAACACAATGAAATGACCTTGATACAGGCAAATAAAAGAAAATGGCTTTGATGGGCTGGCATTAATAAGTGCCTTCATAAGCTCTTGTGAAAGAAAGTGCTTTCATAGGCAAACAAGAAATACAAATGAAAACCTTGAAATTATAAGATTCTTGATA
This sequence comes from Vigna radiata var. radiata, assembly GCF_000741045.1. NCBI lineage: Eukaryota > Viridiplantae > Streptophyta > Magnoliopsida > Fabales > Fabaceae > Vigna > Vigna radiata. The sequence continues at coordinate 2,360,012 of NC_028358.1, read as the reverse complement.
AGAACACAAATGAAATAACCTTTATAAGCCAATAGGAACCATGACACCAAAGCCTGAACTCAAAAACACCAAAAAGGAAAATATAATGGTATTACTGACAGCACAGCCAATACAAAAATCCTATAAAACTTTGACATGAGATATTATTTTACTTTCAAGTCTCATAATGTTACCCTACTTTTAAAACATTTTTATAAATTTTGCTCAAATGGTTTAAAGTCTAATAAGAATTATATTTTTTTAATTTTTTAAAATCTAAAGTCTTATACAAGTCCCAAGTCTTAATTTTAAAACTCACGTCAACATGAACCAATAAAATTTGTTATAACACCTAAATAGTAAATATGAGACTCATAGTAGAGATGCTTGTTTCTTTTTAAGTTGGAAGTCGCTGCTGTGCTTTTGCCACAACAAGGATTCACATCCTACTTTCTTTTTAAATACAATTTTCAGACTTTCCTTATAAGAAGATACAACCTCTGATCAAGCTCGAACTTGTTGCAATGAGAGGTATCTCCCTTCAGCAGCATCAGAAGCCCACCAAATGAAATATTTAGCTCCCTACAATTCAAAACCCGTAAAAATTATTATTACTAAAAAGAATGACAAGAATAACATTCACTACAACATTAAATTATTAATGAAATGATCGCATTCATCTCTGACTAGGGGAGCTTCTACTACGAATAAAACCTGCTACATAATCTCGTAACTTCAGATAACTCATTATCTCACAATCAAAAGATAATTCATAACCGATTGGCACAACAGAACTATACAATGCAAAGATAATTTACAAACAAAATGAATCAATCGGCACTATATGAACTACAAATATGCGATTCTCTTATTCATTTCAAGCTCACAATCAATTAAAAACAATTCAAATCCAAATGACGAACACATTGTTCCTAAAATGAATTTAGTTACTTAGTCAGTTATTAAGTATGATGCATTTGAAACTCAAAACTAGAAATAGACATACGCCTTTTCACGCCCAGAAGCCTCTGTTATCCTGTAGAGCTTCCCATACATGACATATTCAAAATTGTTGGCCAGAGATTGTCGATTGATCTGGAAAAAATAAATATAGAGCAGAATTCTGTAAGATAAATTAAATTAACTGAGTTGAAAACCAATAAAGAAAATATAAGAGAACAAATAGATAAAAGTAGAAAGAAAATTACGAAAGACAAAGGAAACTATTAGTTTTAAATTGGGTTATGCATAGACACAAAGTTTGTTAAAAGCAACACAGACTAGCACTGAGCATAAGATTCTAGGCAGAGAAAATTAGCCGTTTGTTTTCTATGAATCAATTGACAATTGGTAATGGGATATATCTATTACAAACTGGTAATGGGTCCCGACTTTATGTTTGAATGCTAGATGCACTCATGGGTTTTATTTAAATATTGTTGTATTTGGAATACTCTGATGACAGAAGCTACATGAGTCTGTGTAGACTGTAGGATTTACAAACTTGATGGCATATGTTCCACAGCAATGTCACTTTGCATGTTACCAGTGTCCCGGTTTCTATGATTTTCCAGGACAGAAACATCTTTAATTAGGATTAAAATATAACGGACTTCAAGCCTGAGGGTTGCCAGAAAGATTGATTAAAGACAGTTGAAGTTTTTCATTTATTTTCTTTTTATTGTGGTTAGAAAAATGGCCCTAATTAGGGTGGATTCAGATCCCTTTAAACCCATCAACTACTCTTGTATTGTATCACTCTCGAGTTATAAAATTGCATACTATTTAGTATAGCTCTAAGGATACAGAAGAAAAGATACTGTCATGTGTAGTTCTGATCCTATTTAAATTATCTGATCTGAGTTATATGCCAGATGTATTACTAAATAAATTTAAATATATGTAATATTTATCGAGCTGCATCACATAAACACCAGAATCACATACAGGTAAGACATTGATATGTAGAAGTATTTGACAGTCCTAGATACTTGAATCTTATTTTAGTAACAGTTGCCGAGTGGTTCGATACAACTATAGATACTGAATATTCCAATACACAATAAAAAGGCACTAAATAAAAATTTAGAAAGAGCAAACTGTGTATTGAACAGAGAAAATTTGCTTCTTACAACACTAAATTAAGCAATGCTATCATGTAATCATCAAGATCCCCGCATTAAAAGTACAAAACCACGCCTTCCACATCAATCTTGTCTATGCTCACCATTAACCCAATTTATGATTTGAATTACAAGTTCATGATGAAGGACAAAAGCCCCCAGCCACAGGAAACGTAATAACACTTGACAAAGAATGAGAGCAGACATACGGCATTAAATGCACATTCTAACAGTAACTAATGTTTTGTACCATGGTTTCACTTGATAATCATAATAACAACCCTTCACAGTGAAAGAAAGGTTCATTGTACATAATAAATTTCTTACCTGTGTATAATAGCCAGTGTCTGGTGTTCCATCAGGATTAAGTGATGAAACCAGCACAAGGGTGAACTTCTGACCAACCTTTAATGGATATATCTCAGAATTGATATCAAGGTGCATAAACATGTCAAACTTTTCACTCCTTGCTTCAATTCGAGTAACTTGAGATGCACAAAATCGAAGTATTAGAATGAAATACACAGAAGTAGATAAAAAACATCTCTAGTAAGACCAATGACACGCTAAAAATGGAAATCGAATAATAACAGACAGACTTTAATGACGAGTTTTGATGGGAAATTTTAAGAAAGGAAATTCAATCTTTAAGTGAATTTAAAATATCATACACAAAAAACACTTCTTTAGACATCAAATGTAAAGAACTTTTAGATAGCAATTTTAAACCTAAAATGAAAATTTGGGATATTCTTTTTATTTTTCATGGTCTCACTGGCCACTCTCATCCCAAAGTTTTGATGCGTTCGTTATTTCTCTCCCTATCTTCCCCACCCACTTTTCTCTCTCTCCCACCCTTCCCTTTCTTAACTTGCGCTTCTATGAATCATTGAAGTTATAAAAATTCGCTTCTTTCTTTTTATTTCAAAACATTTGCATAGCTACAAATTACATTGAAATCAAAACATCAAGTACCAAACAAGGAATCTTAAACACACTAAACTTAATTCGCATTATCCAAACTACCTAGTTTATAAATCAAAAGAATCTAATTGAAATAACAATAGACAAAATAGTCCATGCATATATGCACGGAGAGTTTCTCCACTGTCACCCTCGTTCCTGATAGTGAAAGCGCATGCACTAACAGTGTCGTGCATTTCAAATTATACGAAATGTTGATATGCATTTTACAAAAACAACAAAACGAGATTCCAAAAAAGAAAAATCAAGAGCCAATAATACAGAGAGCTGAAAGGAAAAACCCTAGACACGTACGACAACAAAGCATAGCAAGCTAATCTAAACAAACAACATATGAAAAGAATTGAAGTATTAAAGAAGTAATACAAATGCAAATAACAATAGTAATAATAATAATAGTAATAATAATACCTTTATCGAATAATTTTTTGTCATCGGGGTTTAGTTTTTCTACTCTGAAAATATCCTCGAAGAGATTATTCTCCACCATGGCTGAAACACAAGAACTTGTGAAACAAATTACTAATAATCTGAAATATAAAATCGCAAAGCAGAGAAAGGCGAATTTCGAAGAAGCTTTAGGAATCAAAAGATGCAAACAAGATTAGAAGGACAGGAAGAAGAAGATTGTTGTCAGAACATACTCTGCGTTGAGACTTTAGAGGGACTAAAAGAAAAGTAATAAAAAAAATTAAATAAAAAGAACCAGGGATTCGAGAATTTTCTAATGGGTCTGGGCTTCAATGGCCTGTGCTCCACTACACCAACGGGGCCATTTCTTCCTACACCCCCAATTGTTCTTCCTAAATACCCCTATATTTTAAAATTCCCTTTTCACCCTAGTCAAATTAAAAACCCTACTCCACTCTCTCTTTCTTGCTCCCCTTGCACCGCTCCACTGCACCCCATCAATAAACATATTCTAATGAAAAGTTTACCATATTACAATTTTTCATTTGAAATTTGCTTAAACATCTATATATTTACAGACAAATTAATAAAATTTTCTCAATTAATTAAATTATTTTTATGTTCAAAACTTAATACATGCGGTCAAATTGGTCATTTCAAATCATTCATTATATACATGGTAAAATGCTCAAAATAAGATTGTAATTTTCTAAGCAATTTACTCATGTTAATAATATATTTCTCAAATAGATAATTTGTATATGTAACTTTAAGAAAAGTTGTCAAACCACTTACCATTTCGCGGATTTCGTTTAGCACTTCAATTTTATACTTCATGGATATTCATATAACCTAGTGCTTTTTTTAATAAATACTTTCTACAACAACTCAAAATATAGTAGTTATATTATCCATTATCAAACAATTCAATCATGTACATACAGATAGAATAAATATGTATAAATTTAGTTTTACATTCCTCCATCAGTTAAAGTTTTTCAAAACAATGTATATAGGTACAAAACATACAGAGGAATATAATTCTAAACAATTATATACATATATACTATTTTATATGTTTTTTATCATACTCTTAACTACTCAATATTAAGAACTTTTATTTTTGTTCCATATAACTTACGATTATAGAAAATAAAAACAAACAATCACAAAAAATCAAGGTAAAGTAATATACTATCAAAGATTTTAACAATAAATATGACAATCACATATTTACTAATACATGCAAATTATATTGTCGCAACCGGAATCGCAACGTGACAACAATCCAAAAAAGAATACGAATTTGGAAAAAGAGATTTTAGAGTCGCTATCATAGTTTATTCTAGAAAATTACGAAAAACCATAAAACGATAAGGCATGATATGTGAAAACTAGATTTTAGGTTCGGGAGTCGGTTACGTGTACGTAAGGTATTAGTACCTTACAATGCCTACCCGAAGGCGGTACCTTTAATTAAATGCGCGAATGTGATGTGGTTTTCAAAATGTTTAATCATCCCTAAAAATAAAACTCTACAGAAACAAGATATATATTTTTTATTTTTTTGTGTCTAACAAGGATTGACCTTACTTCTCAAAGTGAGAAATCAGGATTACGTAGTTCCAGCTGAAAAATTGTTTATTGTTTCAAAATACTTACAATTTGGTATTCTTATATAAAAAAAGGAAAGGTTTTTTAGCACAAGGCCTACGCGAACGGTGTGCTTTATCCTTTTAAAACATATTTTTATTATTTTTGTAAAAAGAAAGAAAAAAGGCTTTTAGCACAAGGCATACACGAACGGTCACACGTGTGTTTTAACCTTTTAAAACATTTTTTTTTAAAAGAAGGAGAAAAGGTTTGAGCACAAAGACGATGCGAACAATCACACATGTGCTTAACCTTTATAAATATATTTTTTGATTATTTTTAGAAGAAAGAGAAAAGGTTTTAGCACAAGGACGATGCGAACGATCACACGTGTGCTTAACCTTTAAAAAATATATTTTTTTATTATTTTTCGAAAAAGAAGAAAATGTTTTAGACGATGCGAATATCACAAGTGTGCTTAACCTTTAAACCCCTTTTTTAATTATTTTTGTTGTTTTAAAATAAAATAGGTAAATAACCAAATGAAAATAAAAAGTAGAAATAAAATAAAAAGTTAAATATTAAAATAAAAAAAGACAAAATAATAAGTAAAAAAGGGTGTGGTGGTGCTTAGACAAAAAGAGGAGTGTTCAAACCAAATTAGTTCTTATAACAGGCTGGGCCAAAGCCTAAGTGGAAATGGATGTAAAAATGAAAAACGAGGGTGCCTAAACCTTTTTTCCTTTTAAAAACGAACTGAGCCTAAGCCCAGACGGAAGGGGGGTGAAGTGAGCGAAAACATGGGTGTGGAGAGTTAATCAAAACTAAAAAAAGAAGCTAAAAGGAAATAAATAAAAAAACCTAGGCCCAACCAGAGTTCAGAAACCCCTTAGGGGTTCTCTCAGACCCCCTCATTCCCATCCTTCGCACTTCCTCAAAGACCTACGTTGTGTTCGCTTGAACAGATTATACTGTTCAAGCGAATGTGCGAGCGATGAATTCAAACGATTTCGTGTTCGCTTGTGCTAAAATGCAGCGATGGAAAAACGCTGATTTGCGGGATTGCACTGTGCAGACCATCCTCCCTGTTGGGAGAAGATTTGCACTGATTTAGGTGTTAAAGACTGAAATGCCCTGTACGATTATTAAAATTACAACCCAATATCTTCAGCCCTGCATAACATTTGAAATGATATTCGATTCTTAACTTCATAAATCGATTCCAAGAAGGAACTGAAAAGCAGAATATAAAAATGCCATGCACTGTGCTTGAAGCAAGGAGGTGTATTCGGTTACAGCCTCGTGTATCCCGTTCTAAGTTTGAGAAGGATCTGCGAAGGAGGTGTATTTGGTTACAGCCCTCGTGTATCCGGTTCCACCTTTCAGAAAATCTGGCGAAGGAGGTGTATTCGATGCCTCGCCTATAGGGTTCCATCTTTTAGGTGAAGGTGTGTTCGGTTACAACCTCCTCTATCCGGTTCCAAGCGACGTTGAAGCATACCCGCATTCCTTGCTCCGGCGCAACAAGTGGTTATCATCTTCTTTGCCTGGCTGTCAAAGTTGTACATCTCCCATGGAACGAAATGGTGGCTTGGGGTTAAGGAGAAGGCTGCACACGTGGTAGTAGACGGCCGATGCAGGAGTTGGGGTTGTGGGCGGAGAGGGTGACCTGCATGGTGAGATAGAGTGTTGGGGATATGGGAAGAGAGCTGCTTGCAGAAGAAAGGGGAATGCATTCCAGTGTTGAGCCAGATGTAAAGAGGCTTTTGCATGGGAAGACACGTGCAAAATTTGAGGCTTTACAGGTTCACATTGAATCAGAAATGCATTTTGGTAAAGCAAAGTGGTTGAATACTGGGAGGTTATTTTAAAACATCTCCACATTTATAAAGCCAAATATTTCCCGTCACATTAATCTCCAATTCTTTTCCATGGCTATAGGGAATGATTGGCTTTGACTATTATTAAATTACAATAAAAAATAAATTCATTTTACTAAAATAAGATTTTTACAATATTAAAATTAATTTTAATAATTAATATTAATTTTTTACTCTTTTACAATTAAATATAACATTAACAATTATCATTTTATATTACTTTAATAACTAGGGATATTTTGGTAATCTTTAATTTCTACCAATTAAACTAATTTTTTAAATCTATCACATCAATCAAATCCTACACTAATTCTCACACACTTTACCTTCAAATCCACTCTCAATTACCCACAAATCCACTCAAAAAAACAACAAAAAAATTATTCTCAAATTCACTCAAATCACCTCTCCCAAATCATCTCCCCCAAATCAGTTCAAAAGAACACAGCCCTAGGGTCTCTCTCACTCTCTCCGCCACCCACACACTCACTCCATCACTCATGCACCCGACCGGCTGTCGTAAACCGTAGTCTACGGCATCTCAGGCGACATCGTGCCCCGCTAGAGCCACCGCCGGCGACATCGCCCCCTCTCCTCTTTTTCGCAGCAGCCTAGGGTTGGGGTGCGCCTCGCATGCGCCGCCGCTTCCATCCCACGGCCATCGCGCGAGCCGACCATCCATCGCGCCACTAGAGTCACTGTGAACCCTAGTCGCAAAACCAATAGCGGCAAAGCCTTGCTTCCCCCACCTCCATCGCATGAGATAAGCTCTCTCAATCCTCCGTCAATCGCCGCCTGAGCGAGTCTAGTTGTCTCGAACCAGGGCACCACCATCGTCACCAATCATGGCCACTGCCAGTCATCGTCGGCCACCTTTACCGCCACAACCAAATCAACCTCTACTTCCAAATCGTCACAGTCGCCACCGAAAACGCTATTTTCATTGTTTAATTATCAGATAACGCAACCACAGAGAGGCTTGCCAAGACAATGTTTAGGATGGGTTCTCTATTATGGTATGGTGTGTGTGTGTGTGTTTTGACTTGTGTGAGTAACAGTTGTTCTCTGTTTGTATATGGTTTCTAGAATCAAAGAGGATGGTGGTGATAAGGAAAATATCCATGGAGAGGGGGTTTAAAGGAGTGAAGGGAGTGGTTCAGATGTGGTGATGAATCAGTTTGGTGAGTGAATGAGGAAAAATCGTTGAAGGTTCTCGTGCCAGTGTTAGAAGTTAGTAAGACATTACAGCGACAGAGCAGTAGAGTAAAGCAACAATATCATGAAGAAGCACAAATCCGAATGCACTCATACACATACCAAAATGAAGAAATTTGAGATCGCAAAACTTACCCTTGTGAGAGTGAAGACGAACAAAATGGTTTTCCCCTGTGAAGTTGAATCTGTTGAATGAATTGTTCAATGTCAATAATTATGTGTGAGCAGCGTGCCTTTGTCTGGACATACAGTCTCCAAAATTAATTATCTCATGGGTCATGCTTCCTTTTAATTTATGGTTAAAACCCTTCTTTGGTCCTTGTATTTGTGTGTCAGTCTCAATTGTGTCATCGTTTTATTTTTTGCCTCAATTAGATCCTAAAACTTGTAAAACTGAGCCAATTAAGTCCCCTCCGTTAAATTTTCATTAACACCGTCTAATTGTGATGATGTGGTAAAAATGTTTTATTACGTGGATTTTTTTTTTAAATTTGGAGTTTTTGACGTGGCTAATCAAAGAGAATTTGTTTCCAGGTCAGATTTCCTTCACTACCAATTCACTTTCTCTCTTCCATCTCTTCCAACACTCATAAAGCTGCAATCTTTTTTTGTTTTTTCCTCTTTTACTTCATTTTCCAAATTTTCCAGTTTTTCTTCATTTTTTTTCATTCTGCAATCACTGCAATAAAAACCATTCTGATATCAAAACAACAAAACCCAATTAAAACCCAAAATTCACGATACATGAAAAACATTGCTTTGAAGAAAAAATTGAAATGAATTTGAAAACCCTAATTCGTTCTCTCATCTTGATGTCATTTTATGGAATTATGAGAAGAACGTCGACAAAACGAGAAAAAACGGCACTCTCGCAATGTGAGCGAATACTGTTGAAATTGATTGAGAACAGCTGATTTGTGGATTGGGGAAAACACTGATTTGTGGGTTGGGGAAAACACATACGCCGCTGCTGGATCTGAATACCGGGAAGACGAAACCAAGCGAACCCTAATGTGAATTATTTAAAAATGTCCCTTTCTACATCTAAAAATTATTAAAATAATTGGGTTTTCTTGCAGAAGATGAACTTTGGAAGAGGATTGAAGATGAATTGAGAAATCGAAAAAAAGATGTGGTTCTTTTGTACCTTACGGTTTCTTCGGAGAAGGTCTTCTCCGGTGGCTTCTTCCGAAGCATATGGAGGTTTCCGCCGTGGTTCTCTTTTAGAAATCGCAACATAACGCAACGAATTATCTTCAAATCGCAAAACATGGTTCTCTTTCAGAACTATCTTCAAATACTCTGAAACCCAGAAAATAACATAACGCAACGAATCCCTTCCCCAAAGAATCTACCAGTTATTGAAAATCGAAGGTTTTTATTCAAAACTCACTCACGACTCATTCGTTCGAATCAAAACAGTTCGAATACAATGGTTTGTGGGATCATTAGTTCAGTCTTATTCACTTTTGTATCCATATGCCAATTCAATTGCTTCCAACTCACTCTGCTTTCGTTTTTGTGTGCTTTTTTTTCTCAGTCAGTGACTCTGCAAACCTAGGTGACATAAAGTGCGAAACCTTCTGCGACCAGGTTCCCAAAACCTCCGAAGTTTATTTCTCCCCGTAATTTCAGTTATACTGTCCTTAATTTGTTTTCGAATTGATTTTGAGAAGAAAAAACTCGAAGTGGTGAGGATGAGACGAGGTGTTGCGATGAAGGAGATGATGTGCAAAAATGGTGAGAGTCTGCGTTTCAGGAGGCCACGTCAAAAACTCCAAATTTAAAAAAAAAAATCCACGTAATAAAACATTTTTACCACATCATCACAGTTAGACGGCGTTAATGAAAATTTAACGGAAATGGCTTAATTGGCTCATTTTTACAAATTTTAGGATCTAATTGAGACAAAATATAAAACGATGACCCAATTGAGACGGACACACAAATACGAGGACCAAGGGAGGGTTTTAACCTTTATTTATTTCTTTTCTTTTTTTTAATTCTTTTCTTCTTTCTTTTTTATTTTCCTTTTTTCGTTTTCTTTTTTTATTTTTCTTTTCTTTTTTCCTTTTTCTTTTAAAAAAGAACATAGAAAATAAAATCAAATGAGATATTAATAAAAAAACTAAATCAAATACCAAATATTAAACTAAAACTAAATAAAATAGAAATTAAAATAAAAAAAATATGACAAAAATAAAAACAAGTCATATTATTTAGTTATCCGGACGAAATTGGGTGTTGACATATATAACTACAACTTATCATATGCCAAAAACTATTTTCAGAAGACTTGTACGTTGATTTGGAGATCAAAGATTGTGCACATGTTATATGAACACCTATTGGATTTTGGCTACCACTCATGCTCTACTTTGCTCTCAATGTATCACGAACTATGTCCTCAGCACGTGATAATGTAAATTCACAATAGTCTGTAAGAATGGTTTTCTTTTATACCAAATTCTGCTATAGGAACCTCCGTCGACTCTCACCCCTATATAATATTTCTTTATATGAGTTAGAACATCTATTAAAGTATGAATAATCTCTTTAAGGAGTCCTCTACTCAATACACTACCACTAGTGCAGAAAGGGCTTTAGACGTCGGTTATTTTGGGCTTTTAACGTCAGATCCATAACTGACGTCTTAGTGGGTGACATTAATCAGACATCAGACTGCATATAACCGACGTCATGTAGGACACAGACGTCTATATCCACGTCAGTTGTGGGTAAAGGGACGTCTATATACACGTCGGAAGTGGGTACACCAAACGTCTATGAAGACGTCGGATGTCTCCAGCACCGACGTCTCTAGGCACTAGACGTTTTGTCTACTATAACTCATTAGATTTTCTGTTTGTGCACTGACAGACGTCTATAAACGTCGAGTTTTACACTAGTAGACATTGGGTATTTTTTAAAATAAAAAATAATTTACTTTTTCAATAAAACCACACCTGTAAAACAAAAAATTGTCCCAGAGCAGTGTCATATAATATAATTATGCATTTCAACTAAAGAAAGTTATACTTAATCCAAAAAATAATCCAAAACTATTAAAATATAAAATTAAAGTAAACCTAAGTAATGTTCAACAACAATATAACTAGTGTTCCTAGTTCCATCTTTGCGATTAAAAGATTAAAAGATTAATTGATTGTGTTAAATTTGAAACGATTAAAAGATCAATTGTTTGTGTTAAATTTCAAACGGGAACTAAGTTTCACTCAATGATTTGATATTTATAATTTAACATGCCAATTATAATAACACAATTAAACTTTATCACATGCATATTTAAAAGCCAATAAGACATGCTTACCTAAATCCCAAAAACTTCTTATCGCAAAAGCCAATAACATGCATACACAAATGACAACAACAGGCATACAATAAAAGTTTTCAAAAAAGAAGCTAACCTTTTTAGCAAATTAATAAAGCAATGGAGTGAAATTGAGGACTGCACGCCCAAAAACGTAGGCCAAAAAGGGTCAAAAACGTCATCTAAGAACATGCTACAAACTACACAAAAATGCAACGAAAACGAATTTTAATTGGTTCAAATGGAATATATTTCATCAAAGACTAATTTAATCAGAGTAAAACTAAATAAACGGTCCAAATGAGAGAAAACGAACCTTGAAATGCAATGGCGAAGAGCTGCTACGCGAGGAAGACGATGAAACAGTGAGTGTAACTGCTTGCGACTTTGTGTTGCAGTATAAATGCCTATAGACGTTGATTTCTGTGGACAACCAACTTCGTCGGGCTCTCACTAATATGACGTCTTTCTGATTTAAAAATTAATATTTGCGGGGCTTATAGACGTGTTTACTAAGGTAACTGACATCTATAATCGTATATAGACGTTAGTGTGGCGAGATCCGTTGTCTATAAGGCAGAAAAGAATGACTATTCACCTACCTGGCAGACATATAAACGTTAGTTAGGAGGTGCCCCGACGTCTAAAATACTATAAACGTTGGGGAACCTCCTAACTGACGTTTATATGTCTGACAGGTAGGTGAATAGCCATTAATTTCCGTTATATAGACGACCTGGCCCCTCCTAACTGACATCTATATGTCTGAAAGAAATGACTTTTCACCCACCTGTTAGACATATAGACGTCGGTTAGGACAGTCCCGACGTCTATAATATTTTAGACGTCGGGGCACCTCCTAACTGACGTCTATATGGCTAACATATTTATGAAAATGTCATCGGTCATCAATATACGTCGTGCTTACCCCTGACCGACGTCTAAGGGATGACATTAACACTAGTGCAGCGAGGGGCTTTTACCGCGGTTATTTTTCACTATACGTCGCGGTTTACGAACCGCGGTAGAAAATCAGAGACTTTAGGCCGCGGTTATAATCGCGATATATACATTGGGGAATATGTCGCGGCTGTCCAAGGAACCGCTGCCTAAATCCATTTTTTAAAAAAAAAAAATTGTCCAGTATACGCCGCGATTCTAGCACTAACCGCGGCCATATGTCTTTTTTTAAAAAATAAAAATAAAAAAAGAGCACTATAGGCCGCGGTTGTGGTCACAACCGCGGCATATTCCCCTGCAGTTTTTTAAAAGTGCAGGTCTGTTTTTGTGATATCCACTACCACAAAAACAGACCTGCATATAAAAACATGTACACAAATTCAATTTCAACATAACAAACACATGTTCAATTGTATTTCAACATCAAATAAAGTACAAAGTCTAATAAA
>NC_028358.1:2337157-2346037 GCF_000741045.1 Vigna radiata var. radiata | reverse complement strand
TTGTGCAGAAATTCAAGACTACTACACCAGTTCCTGAGAAGCCACTATTATTCATGAGGAACGCTGCTGCGAAGTATATAATTAGATTGTACAATAGCTCTTAGTTATTAGATTTAAACATTGCATTTGATTAGATTGTATTTTATTAGACTTTGTACTTTATTTGATGNTGAAACACATTTGAACATGTGTTTGGTATGTTGAAATTGAATTTGTGTACATGTTTTTATATGCAGGTCTGTTTTTGTGGTAGTGGATATCACAAAAACAGACCTGCAATTTTAAAAAACTACAGGGGAATATGCCGCGGTTGTGACCACAACCGCGGCATATAGTGCTCGTTTTTTTATTTTTTATTTTTTTAAAAAAGACATATGGTCGCGGTTAGTGCTAGAACCGCGGCATATACGGAAGTCTTTTGTCGCGGTTGAACCGCGGCATATACGGAAGTCTTTTGTCGCGGTTGAACCGCGACATATATTGGACAATTTTTTTTTAAAAAAAAATGGATTTAGGCAGCGGTTCCTTGGACAACCGCGACATATTCCCCAACGTATATATCGCGGTTATAACCGCGGCCTAATGTCTCTGATTTACTACCGCGGCTGAATATGCCGCGGTTTGGAAACCGCGACCTATAGTGAAAAATAACCGCGGTAAAAGCCCCTCGCTGCACTAGTAATACAAGGGAAAAAGGATGAAAACAGTCATATATATGACCTATTTGAACTATCAGAGAGTCACATGTTCATAACTATCAGAGAGACACAATATATCACTCATGTACAGATTAGGTGATGCATTAGTTCTTCAACAATCTAGATTACAGTCATATATATGACCTATTTGAACTATCAATACAATAAGTCCAAAGTAAGCTATCTGACCCTGAGAAAGTTAAACAGACAGTGACATGCGTTATAACGAAGCTAAATACCCATCAAGCCATGTTTTACTTGAATCTAAAGTTTAGATACAACAATAGCAGAGACGTTTGGGTCACACAGAGTTACAAACCTTTAATAAACATTAAAATATCAGTGGCATGTCCAAGAAGTTGTGCTTTAATAAACATTAAAATATATTGACTTGTATTTCGAGGCATATTTATCCATGATTTATTCACCAAAACAACCTTTGTTCATGCCAAGAGGATTAGAAGATTAGAATAAGTGAAATAGTCTCACTTAATTATGGAATTTGATGACAAACTAATTAAATCACAAAAGTTCATGTGATTGCATAGTACAAATCAAAAAGGCACTCTTCCATTAATACAAGAGAAGGTTGAGCCCTTTCTTTAAACATATTTTTTTCTACATTTAACTAGCAATGAATCAATATAGTGGAGGACAAATTAATAAGCTGTAGAAATTAACTCTTGGAAGAATATCATTACAATGGCGATAAAGTGTTTCAGAAACAATGTAGATAAACTGTGTATTAGGGTTGAAGTACCCTAAATGCTCCTATTTAAATACATATTTATACGTATAGTTGTTAATAAAAAAAGGAAAAGCACCAGCATTGATCTTTGCTTTGTGTTTGGTGACCAGCGTTGTTAGTCCTATAGTTTATGATATTGAAAATATATTCAAAGAAGATTTTGAGCTACATCGACAACTAAAGCTCATAACAAACCTCCTGTCAAAACTATTTGTGTTTTATAGTCTTCTTATACATTAACTTTCAATTTCGTTTACGAATCCAATCTCATTATATTGACTAATAATTTCTTTTTCATATTATGTATATTTTGTTTTATATTTTATAGACAAAACATGGAGATATTAACAAACAACCTGCCTTTGACCATCCTTTTCTTAACAATCATAATCTTCATGTATATAATTAGTAGTTTTAAATGTGTAAAAACTTTCAATATTTCTTTCAATGCACTTGTAATTTTAATATTTATTTGTATTCTTTAAGTATAAAAAGATTATCTGGTAGATTTATATTTCGGTTTGATAAATACTATTCTTAAAGGGACTGTTTCTGTTATCAGAATAAAAAAAAGAATATCTCATTCGAGAAATTTTTTTATTAAATAATAATATTTTCGTTTAAGATATTCTTGGAGTTTATGTATGTTGTCTTATTTAGTTGAATTTCAAGTTTTCACAATTTATTTTTATAAATTATATTTATTTTTATCGAACTTTTATAGCTTGCAGAGATAACTGTCTCATCAAAATTTGGTCAATATTTCAGCATTGCTGCATCTAATACTGTTTATATTATAATCCAAAAATACTAAGGATCAAATGTCTCCTTCTCATATAAGGGTTTAAAATGGACCAATATTATTCATATCAACGCTCCCTTACAATAACATGACTCCTACTTAAGCCCCTGTGCCGACAAAGTAGTCTCCATTTGATTTTGATTAGAAGTGAAGTTTCTTTGTCTTGTTTCTACCTTAATAGTTATAGCACATGGTTGTGCAAAAGAGCTTTGTCTCTAAGGCGATCAGTTGATATGTTAAAAAGCCACCCTCTATTATAAGTTATACATACCATTTNGACAAATATTGAAATGATCTTAAAAGGTTTTATATCAAACTCTCTATTTATGTCTGCATATATTATTTTCTAAGAAATCATATTGGATAAAGCAACAACATGATTTAAACTTGACTAAAATTATTGCACATATCAGACCACACAATTCAGAACTGATTTTCAGAAAATATTTACTTTTCTTCTTATTACTCTCAAGGAGAGCAGGATGACTAGAACAAACTTCAATCAACAAAGGGATGACTTCTTGATGCAACTTCAGTTGTTGTATGAAAGTTGAAGTTGAATTTTTATCGTACGTAGACATGATTCATTGACAATTGTGAGATTGCAATACTTAAAGAGAAAACTGGATAGAGGAGAGTGAAGGCACGGTTGTCTACGAGGGAACAACGGCGACGTGGAGAGTGAAAACGAAATGGATGTGATCATCTACAACAAGCGTGGGAAGAAGTGCAATGTTTTAATTTTAACCTGGAATGACTAAAACCATATGTTGATTCGGCTCTCGAGAAGAAAAATATTGTTAAGAATTTTCTTGAGGTAGGAAGAATGGAACAAAGTATCATCACACTGGAGAACCGAAAGACTGTTTTAGAGCACCAACAAAATCTTTTGAAGAAAAAGATATCGGACACAACTTTAAACCTTCAAAAACTGAAAAAAGAGATGGCGACAAAAAAGAAGGCTTTGTCGAATTGGATATAGATTTTCTAGCATTTCTTATTCCCATTTTTAGTGTTCTGATTCATTGAAGGAGTAACCCTCTCAATAGGAAAACTTATTAATAGGAGTCCCAAGAGTTATACTAGGAAAGTGAATTAAAACTTGGTTGAGCAAGTCTAAAATTGTTGAGAACAAAGTGTGTACTTGTCTTTCTCAGCGTGACAATCTTGTTGGATGCAGTTTTTATTAATTTAGTGTCAATACTTTGTCGACTCTAGAAGTCGTTAAGCAAAAAAGTTTTAAGCAAAGTCAAAGAGTACATGATAATTAAGGTAACCTTAGACATAATATAATCATGATGATTAGAGTAACCCTAGACACAATATAATCACGATAAATAGGATAACCCTAGAAACAATATAATCATGATTTTGTTTAAAACTTTCTTGCTTAACGACTTACATGTTTATCCAACGACAAAGTATTGAGACTAAATTCATATAAAATGCATACATGACTATCTCGCTGAGGAAGACAATGACACACTTTGCTCTCAACAATTTCAGACTTGCTCAACCAGGTTTTAATTCACTTTGTTAGTATAACTATTGGGACTGCTATTAATAAGTTTTCCAGGTGAGAGGGTTACTCGCCCAATGAATCAGAACACTACAACTGGGAATAAGAAAGGCTAGAAAATCTATTAAGGAAATTCAAGATTTTCGTCTATTTCCAATTTGACAAAGCCTTCTCTTTTTGTCGTCGTCTCTTTGTTCAGTTTTTGAAGCTTTAGAGTTGTGTCCGATATCCTTTTCTTCAAAAGATTTTGTTGGTGCTCTAAAACAGTCTTTCTGTTCTCCAATGTGATGATATTTTGTTCAATTCTTCCTACCTCAAGAAAATTCTTAACAATATTTTTCTTCTCTAGAGTCGAATCAACATATGGTTTTAGTCACTCCAGGTTAAAATTAAAACATTGCACCTCTTCGCACGTTTGTTGTAGATGATCACATCTATTTCGTTTTCATTCTCCACGCCGTTGCTAATCTGTCGTAGACAGACGCGCCTGCACTCTCCTCTATCTAGGTTTCTCTTTAAGTATTGCAATCTTACAGCTATCAAGGAATCATGTCTACGTACGATTAAAATTCAGCTTCAACTTTCATACAACAACTGAAGTTGCATCAAGAAGTCATTTCTTTATTGATTGAAGCTTGTTATAGTCATCCTCCTCTCCTTGAGAGCAATAAGAAGAAAAGTAAATATTTTCTTCAATGTTTTTCCAACTGTCTAGGGAAACTACTTCTATTTTTGAAAACCAAGAAAATCAAGGATATGAATGATGATGGATGTGATCATCTACAACAAGCGTGAGAAAATGTTTTAATTTTAACCCAGAGTGGCTAAAACCATATGTTGATTCGGCTCTCGAGAAGAAAAATATTGTTAAGAGTTTTCTTGAGGTAGGAAGAATGGAACAAAGTATCGTCACACTGGAAAACCGAAAGACTGTTTTAGAGCACCAACAAAATCTTTTGAAGAAAAGGATATTGGACACGACTCTAATACTTCAAAAACTGAAAAAAGAGATGGCGACAAAAAAAGAAGACTTTGTCGAATTGGATATGGACGGAAATCTTGAATTTCCTCAATAGATTTTCTAGCCTTTTTTATTCCTATTTTTAGTGTTTTGATTCATTGGGCGAGTAACCCTCTCAATAGGAAAACTTATTAATAGGAGACCCAAGAGTTATAGTAGCAAAGTGAATTAAAACTTGGTTGAACATGTCTGAAATTGTTTAGAGCAAAGTGTGTACTTGTCTTTCTCGGCGAGATAGTCTTGTTGAATGCATTTTTTATGAATTTAGTCTCAATACTTTGTCATTGGATGAGTCTATAAGTCGTTAAGCAAGAAAGTTTTAAGCAAAGTCAAAGAGTACATGATAATTAGGGTAACCCTAGACATAATATAATCAGGATGATTAGAGTAACCCTAGACACAATATAATCATGATAAATAGGATAACCTTAGACACAATATAATCATGATAAATAGGGTAACCCTAGACACAATATAATCATGATAAATAGGATAACCCTAGACACAATATAATCATGATTTTGTTTAAAACTTTCTTACTTAATGACTTACATATTCATTCAACGACAAAGTATTTGAAACTAAATTCATAAAAAATACATACAACAAGACTATCTCGCTGAGAAAGACAAGTACACACTTTGCTCTCAACAATTTCTGACTTGCTCAACCAAGTTTTAATTCACTTTGCTAGTATAACTATTGGGACTGCTATTAATAAGTTTGCCTGATGAGAGGGTTACTCGCTCAATAAATCAGAACACTAAAAATGGAAATAACAAAGGCTAGAAAATCTATTCAGGAAATTCAAGATTTCCGTCTATATCCAATTCGACAAAGCCTTCTTTTTTTGTCATCATCTCTTTTTTCAGTTTTTGAAGGTTTAGAGTTGCGTCTGATATCCTTTTCTTCAAAAGATTTTGTTGGTGCTCTAAAACAGGCTTTCGGTTTTCCAGTGTGACGATACTTTGTTCCATTCTTCCTACCTCAAGAAAACTCTTAACAATATTTTTCTTCTCTAGAGCCAAATCAACATATGCTTTTAGCCAATCCAGGTTAAAATTAAAACCTCTTCTCACGTTTGTTGTAGATGATCACATCCATCGTCGTTTCTTGGTTTTCAAAAATAGAAGTACTTTCCCTAGACAGTTGAAAGACATTGAAGAAAATATTTACTTTTCTTCTTATTGCTCTCAAGGAGAGCAGGATGACTAGAACAAGCTTCAATCAACAAAGGAATGACTTCTTGATGCAACTCCAGTTACTGTATGAAAGTTGAAGATGAATTTTTATCGTACATAGACATGATTCCTTGACAGTTGTGAGATTGCAATACTTAAAGAGAAAACTGGATAGAGGAGAGTGAAGGCACAGTTGTCTACGAGGGAATAACGGCGACGTGGAGAGTGAAAACGAAATGGATGTGATCATCTACAAATTTTCTTAATTATGTGTGTTTATAATTGACAAGATGTGGGCCCAAGAAGAACACCTACCCCTACCAGTGCTACCGCTGATTTTGCGCGAGCTTTTCAGCAGATAGCGGATGTTTTACATGGACAAGAGGCACAAGCTGACACGACAGAATGAGCAAACAAAACAGGCCCAGGGTGGGTATGAATGACTTCCTACGCCATAATCCGGTCAAGTTCAATGGCAAGGCAACTCCAGATGAGGCCGATGATTGGATTTGTAATCTAGAAAAGATTTTTGAAACAATTGAATGCACAGATGATCAAAAGCTAGTATTTGTCACTTATATGCTAACGGGAGAGGTAGAGTACTGTGGCATGGAATGCGGAGGGGAATAAATGCTCGGGAAGAAATGACCACTTGGAAGACTTCAAAAACAAATTCTTGGTGAGATATTTTCCCGCCAATGCCAAGCACAAGCACCCATTAAACCCAATAGGACCTGATTGAAAGATTCGGCCAATTACAACAGATAGGATTGCCATGAGTCCAAGAGCACCCATTAAACCCAATAGGACCTGATCAATACGTAAAATCTCAGTTGAAATATAAAATGTTTCAAAACGTAAATTACACTGCTTGATAATCAATTAATTAGAACTACAAAGTTTGAGATGTATGACAATCCCAAAACCAACAAATGCTATTTCAACATTAAAACTACTGAATTGACAAACAAATTAGTGTGTATAGGAAGAAAAAGGACGACTGCTACACAAGTTAAGAACTCGTATCTGAGTAAATTTGTTTGTCTAGCCTTATACAATAAAAAAGAGTAAAGACATATGTAATAATACACCAGAAACGATTCATTATCGCTACCACTGAAATCTGCCACCAAACTCATTTATCCAAAATGTCATAGCTTATATATGGTGAACAGAACTTACTAGCTTATATATGGTGAACAGAACTTACTAACTTATATATGGTGAACAGAACTTACTAACTTATATATGGTGAACAGAACTTACTCAGTGTAGGAAACTCAAATGAATCACAAAACACAAGCAACAGCTAGTTAAACTCGAATTTAATTGACAATTAAAACAAACATGACTTTGACCTAACAGAAATGGATTTTCAAATTAAAAGACTCAAACCAAGACTTGCACCGAATTAAAATAAACAATTAATGACTAAAAGCACAGAAAACGCAACTTGGAAACCTAGACAAATATGAAGAGATTAAAACAACAAAAACACGAAACTCAAACAGAAAAGATTTGCAACAACTCAAATCAGAATAACAAATCAAGACAATAGAGAAATGTAAAAAACAACACGGAGAATGAACAAAAATAAACACGATTCAGAATTAAAGGAAACAAAACATGACTGAGACAAGACCGAATCAAATGAACAAATAGCAGAAAATCAAAACAAGACAAAACAAACAGAAGATAACATAAACGATCAAATGAAACAACTCATACCGAATCAAAATCAAGACAAAACAGAATCCAAAAAAACAAAACTCAAAGCAAGAAATGATGAACGAAGCAGAGAACGTAAACTTATCTGTTCACGCGAACGCGCCGAAGCTTCCTCCGAATGGTAATACGCAACTCTAAATCGAAAGCGAATCAGAGACTAACACCAGAAAAACCCTAGACCTGGGTTTGATCGGTGGAAAAACCAAAGAAAGGAGGAAAACGCGAATAGGACCGATTAAACGGTGGAAAAGTGAAATGAAACCGATTAATCGGTTAGAAATAAAGATTGAACAGTTGAAAAGCTAGATTATTCTGTGGAAAGTGGATTAAACGGTTGAAAGGGGAAAACAATCGATGGAAAACGAAGAAAGTGATGAGAAACGATGGAAACCCTAGCAGAAGGTGTTTCGGTGAGAAAGATAACCTGATTTTGAGTTTCGAGACGCGAGAAGAGAGGTTGACGACGAGGAGACTCCCAAGTGGAAGAAAGGCTCTCGAGGAAGACGCGAGAGATATGCGAGAATGAAGAATCCTCTCTCTGTTGCGCGAGAGAATAAATGAATGGAAGGTTGACGCGTGGCTAAGGAGATTTAAATCTCCTCTCCACAATTTTTCTCTTGCCCCTGCTAACCGTGTTATTTTGCTTTTTTGTAAATCTTGTGCTCTCTTGTTATGATCTCTGGTTCTATTCCCACAGGTGGCGTGCTCTGATTGGTTCTTTTAATTGAATTTTTTAAAATGAAAAATTCTTAGGGAAAGGACATTTGTGGAAAAGTATTTGCTGAAAATGAATTGTATTGGCGTCAGTGCTACGCTCTCTCCACGACAACACTTATCTCTCTCCAGGAAACCAAACTCTCCCTCCAGAATTCTGAAATGTTTGCACGCCACCGAAATCGTGTTCATGCATATCCATCCGCCATTGAAGTATTGAAGTTGCATATTGAATGCTAGCATTGTCAGCTGTTGTCGGAAGGAGAGGTTTTTTTGGATCTTATTTCATCGTTGAAGACATTAATCGAAAGGTTTCGTTATTTTCCCCTTTCAAATGCTCTCACGTCCATCCGCCATTGAAGTGTTGGGAGGAAGTGTGGAAAGGGGGCTAGCATTGACTTGATGTATTTAAAACTTTGTCAATATTGTACAGAGTTATATGAAATGAGTACAAAGTTGGTAGCCTATT
>NC_028358.1:2336245-2336497 GCF_000741045.1 Vigna radiata var. radiata | reverse complement strand
TGGGTAGAACTAAGTGTTGCAAGTGCTCACAAGTAGGCTTTTTTGTTTGAACCAAGGCGAGGTGTGGGGAATTGTGAGAAATGTGCCTTAGGAGATTGTGTAATCGCTTACAAACAGGCTGTAAGCGATTACCAGGTGAGAAAATGGATTATGTACCGAAAGTTGATGGCTGCTCCCGGGTTTTTTGAATGCTGCTCCCAATTGGGTGTTGGGGGCTAACATGGTTAGAATTAGGTGGGGAGGGTACAAGTG
>NC_028358.1:2269638-2334715 GCF_000741045.1 Vigna radiata var. radiata | reverse complement strand
CAAGTGGTGTGTGATTTTCATGACCAATTAGCCTGTGTAATCGCTTACAAACAGGCTGTAAGCGATTACCAGGTGAGAAAATGGATTCTGTACCGAAAGTTGATGGCTGCTCCCGGGTTTTTTGAACGCTACTCCCAATTGGATGTTGGGGGCTAACATGGTTAGAATTAGGTGGGGAGGGTACAAGTGTTGTGTGATTTCAAGTGGTGTGTGATTTTCATTGATGCACCAACTTACATCCCAACCCACACAAACATGTACTTGGTCCTCCTCATAAACATATGTTTCACTTAACTTAAATAATGAATCAAAATTAAATAACACAGGGAATCAACAACACAATAAAATATTCTTTCGAAAAATAACTTTCATTATTCAGAATCATATTAACTGTTCCAAATACAAGTTTACATTCTTATATAAATACCAAATACTGCAATATTACAAAAATGAGATAACTCTCAACCTAGATTTGGACTGTAACCGGTGTAGGGAGTTCTACAGGCTTTGCTCTTGAAACGCTTTCGACGTTGTCCTTCCTTCTTATCGCTTTCATTGCTGTCAAATCCTCCCTCACTTGCAAAATCATTGAAAAAGTCTTCATCTTTACCCGTTGTTCCTAAAGCAACTTCATCTTTATTTATGTCTTCAAGCAACTCATCCTTCAATGAAAATAACTCTTGTTCTAGTTCTTCAATAAGAACATGTTGTTCATGTAAGACTTCATCTAAACCACCAGACGAACCCATGGCTTAAAAAATCGAACAAGTTCGAAGAAATGGAGAAGAGAGTCCGAAGGAGAAGAACGAGACTGCGAAGGAGAAGAACTGCGAAGGAGAGAGAACGGAAATTTGAAAATGAACCCTAGGAATGAGAACCAACTATTCTGGACAGAGGTTTCAGTAAAAAAAATGAAGTGGGGGCAGTTTCGGAAATTTAGTCTGACCCCTGAAAATAAGATTTTCATTTAAAAAAAAATAAAATGCAACCAATTACAATGCAACACGTGGAGTTGTCAAAAGCGTTGTGAAAAACGCGTTGTTAATATATCGCGATCCTTTTTGTAAATCTTGTGCTCTCTTGTTATGATCTCTGGTTCTATTCCCACAGGTCCTTCCCCCCAAGCGTGGTGCAAGAGGAGCGTGTAACTTGGGATTTTCTGTGTGTTTTTTTCTTTTTTTTTCATGCTTGTTGTATAAGTTGACAAACAAAATATTCAAAATATTATCTGGTTGCAGCTACTGTCAGCCTTTCGTCGTCGTAGGAGGGACAGTCCTCCGCATTAAGTATTAAGCATGCAGTGATATGTTGTACATCGCAGAGAGTAGAGCTCAACTCGTGATTGCCTACACTGACAATAGGGGAGAAGCACCGGTCTACTTTTCCTGTTATGATTTCTTTTGTTTTTTTAAAAAAAAAACCCTTTTTTTTTGTTTTGTTTTGTCAACTTTTACAATAAAAATTAAAGTAAAAAAATATAAAAATAAAACTAAACAGCAAAAGGAAACCAACTAAAAAAAATAAAATAAATAAATAAAATAAAATAAAATAAAAATGAAATAAATTAAAATAAAATAAAATAACAAATTAATAAAAATAAAATAAAATAATAATTAAATAATATAAAACGAAATGAAACAATATAAACAAAATTAACATGATAAAAAGACAAAATAAAATAAAGTAAAAAGAATGAAACAAAAAACATATATTATTTAGTTACTTATACAAAATTGGGTGTTGACAATATTTAATAGTAAAAACATCTTTTTTAAGTATAATTGGTTAACTAAGATACGTAATTGAATAAATTAAAACTATTAACATTTTACAAATTAAATTATATTATTATAATTAATAATTCAAACTGAATTTATTAGTATTAATATTTAAGTTATAACGTTATCTCAAATTAAAGTATCAGATATACTTTTCACATAGTTTGGATAATTTGTTTAAGAAAAAATTTATATTAATTTGGTCTTAATATATAAGTCTAAGAAACATATACTATTTGGCCAAAATATATGACCTAAATAAATCCTACTCTAAGGACTTCCATGATGGTCCAAGAGAAAGAGTCTCAACCTATCTTGAATAGAAGGCTTCAACTTTTCTTGAAAGTGTTTGGCCATGGTTAAGAGATATGCCATCAGACCATCTTGTTCGCTCGTCCATCCTAGTCAGACTGTCTAGCCCATTCAGTTCGACTAGCCCTTCTATCTCGTTCATCTTAACCATCATGTTAGCCTGTCCATCAAGTTCACCTTAACATCCAAGTCAGCCCGTCCATATTGGTCATCCTGTCAACCTGTTCATCTCGGACATCTAAGCCAACCCAACCAGATTGGTCATCCTGTTAACCCATCCATCCCAACCATCCAGTTAGCTTGATCCATTCCGAC
Organism: Vigna radiata var. radiata; assembly: GCF_000741045.1. NCBI lineage: Eukaryota > Viridiplantae > Streptophyta > Magnoliopsida > Fabales > Fabaceae > Vigna > Vigna radiata. The sequence continues at coordinate 2,332,310 of NC_028358.1, read as the reverse complement.
TATCCCGCCAACTCGTTTGTCCCAATCATCCAATCAGCTCGATCCATTCTGGTCATCCCGTCAACCCATCTATTCTGACCATCTAGTCAGCCCAGCCCATCCAAAACATCTTGTCAGTCCATCCATCTTGACCATTCTGTCAACCCATCGAATCTCGTCTATCCCGTTAACCCGTCAACTTGGCACATTTCAGGTTAGTGATCGTAAAATGAATCTAAAGAATGTAACTTGACATGAGTTATAATATTAAATCTAAAAGAACAAACATATTTAGTTATCAAAAAAGGATGAAAATATAAAACATGTGGTGTCAACTAATGCAACAACCCCAATCAACAAATTTTGAATATGGTTCATTACAAAAAATTGTATGAAGTCATATTGAAGTAAATATTGATGAACTACTAACAATAAAACACAAATTAGGAATCATCACCATAGAGAGATATGCTAGCTTAAAACTTGCAAACATGTTTCAAATGTAGTTATGCCAAAGTATAAGAAATAAATAAGTTCATTAAGGACACTAATGGGTGATGGAGGAAACAATTTTAAACTAAAAATCTCTAACAATCAACCAACACTCATCGATAACAAAATACCTCACCATTATAATAAACATTTCAATATAACATAAGCTAAATACAAATACAACCATCTAGGCACAAGCTAAAATAAATAGAGGCATTTTCTCACTCTTAAATTAGACACCAGTGCACCAGAATGTCAATGTCGACACCAAAACAAAAACTCCTAATACTAGAAAATAATATACAAAATGAATTGAAACAAAAAAAATATAGATACAACTAAAAAACACATCAATCAACCACTAAAACAGAAAGGACTAATATTTACATTCCATTGATACAATCATTCACAATCAAAAAGCAAAAACACTTATGGTTAAAGATTTTAGGTCATAAAGAAGTTTCACCGTTTCTTGAATTTTGCAATTTCATAAATATGGTCATGGTCAAAGGGCTAATGTCGTGATCATAGATTATGGATTCTAGCTCGTCTAGCCGATCATGTTAATAATCTCATCACCCCATCCATACCATTCATCTCGGTCCATCATGTCAGCCTGTCCATCTTGTTCAACCAACTAGTAGAACCATCCCTACCACCCTGTCAACCCATCCATCCAAGTCAGCCCTGCTAAATCATTCATCCCAGTCATCCTGTCATTCCATCCATCCTGACACCCAATCAGTCTAGTCCATCCTGGTCATCCCGTCAGCCCATCCATCCTTGCCAGCGAGTCATCTCGTCCAAATGATAACTAAAAACTCATATTATGAAAACTAAAAAATGAAGTTAAAAAGATAACATAATAACCACCAAAAACATCTTTCAAAATTATAAATAAGACGAAAAAAAATATAGTTGAAGAAGACCCAACCTTCAAATCGATACTTACCCCAAAAAAAGTATAAAAACAAACTTTGAAGAAGAAGAGGAAGAAGTTGAGACAATGTATGTTCAATAACACCTAAACTTCAAAGTCGCGGTGACCAAATAAGAAGATGAAAAATCAAGAAAGTAATACATGTTGAAAAACAGAGAGTGCAAACGAATAAATGACTAAAAAACAAAAGAATTAAAGAAGTATCGTGATATGAAACTGGATATTTTTTGATAATTCCCTGTTATATTGTTTTATTAGATAGATATTGATTTCTAAAAATATTTGAGAAGTTTAAAATTTGCACCTTTTGTTTATAAATGTGTATTTTTATTAGTTTTGAATAATGCTCCATTTACTTCGATGTTTATTTTGGCTAGTTGTTTATATCATGATTTGTACTAACATAACGCAAAACATTAAAAAAAAAAAACATATTAATGCACCAAATGGCTCACTAAAGAAAAACATTAAGTTATATTTCATGTAGGAACTTTAACTTGCATGTTTTTCCAATCACACGTGTGAAAGGCTGGTAGCAATTGTGTCGGTGTCTGTGTATGAAGGGAGTTTGACATCTGAATCGAAGGGAAAAACGCGTTGAATTGTTTTGCGATTAACAGATGAAAAAGAAGTTGAACTCGTATTCAACATTCTACGACACTTTAACAACTTACAATATTGTTGTATTATGAACATGTTATAACATCTTACTCGTAGTCCTAACCGACTACACATGAATGCAAAGGAAATTCAAAATCATACCATTTTTATTACAGCTCATTCACTCTCATAAAATTAACACCTAATAAGATGGATTTTCTAATACCTCTTAATATTTTAATAGGACATAAAAAATAAAATTAAAAATCTTAAATAAAAGGTTAAAACCACTTAGGCGTCCTTGTTTTTGTAAGGTTTTCCCATTTTGGTCCCGTCCTTATAAAACTTCCCAATTGAGTCCTCAAAAGTACTAATTTGAAACAATCCAACCCCTACCGTTAAAAATCGTTAACGGCCGTTTAAATATCAATGACGTGGCATTATAAATTAATTTTATATTAATAATTATTAATAAATATTTGTGTGATCAGGATTTTAGAAGGGTAAATCTGGAATAGAAAATAATTTCTTCTGCAGAACCCAAACATAGCTCCCACTTCATCTTCTTCCTCCGCAAAACCCATAGTTCATCTTCTTTCTCAAACCAACCCTAAAACAGAAATTTGCATATCTCGGAATTTCGATCTTTTTCCTCAGACCGAACAAAAATAACCAAATCCTTTATAATTTCGATCTTTTTCCCCAATTCAATTTGTCAAGCCCGCCACTGTCACAGTAGAGCCCGTTGCCAACGTTGCCAAGAGTCGATGGAGCTTCATAGGGTCAGTGGCGCTTCTCCCTTTGCTTCTTTTGTTCTGATAATTGTAGCCATCTCTCTGTATTGGGTTTCGTCTTCTGTATGTATCTACTGTGTGATGAACCGGAAGAGAGGATTTGATGCTTCGAATCCAAGAATTTGGATGGATTGGTGTGTGATGATGGGAAAGCGTAGTGGAGATTAGGGGGCTGNTTTGGTCTTCTCCGTTTTGATTTGAATCTATTCAGAGTTTTGGGATTTTTNTGAGGTCACAGAAGAAATGCTTGGTTGATCTTTTTGAGTCGCATCATGCAACTCTCCAGTTTCATCACTGGATCTGCCAAAGCTCTGTGCTGATTCATCCTGGATAGCATAAGAACTCTGCAGAATGTTAAAGAAATTATTAAATTGATTTTTTCTACGATTTTTTAGAAAAAAATAAATTAAATTGCTTTACGATTTTTGCAGAACGAAATTTAGAAGTCTCGTTACCACTATTTTATTGGACAAAATTCATAAAATCGCTTGACCCCTCATTTGTCCTTCCTGAAATTGAAAACTGGCTATCAATTTCAGTCTCACAGACAACAGACATGCACTACAAGACTTTCATGGATATATACTAAAGGTTAGTTGAGTCAGCATTCAATCATGTAAAACCCTGAACCGGTAGTAATTTTGGATTTATAATGTTATTTCTTATTTGTTAGTTTTGATGGGTATTAGGTTGGCTGCATCTATTNCTTNGGAGNAAAAAGAAAAGTTAGTAAATAATGCATCAACTTCTGTTGGGGCTTNCACTATTGAGGAAGATGAGTTCAGGTTCTGGGGAGGAGGAAGAAGAAAGTTCCCACTTTGCCCTTTTATAAAATCTATATTCATTAATAGTTTTTAATATAAAATTTATTTATAATGTCACGTCATCAAATTTAAACGGCCGTTAACAATTTTTAACGCTAGGGATTGGATTGTTTCAAATTAGCACTTTTGAGGATCCAATTGGGAAGTTTTATAAGAACGGGACCAAAATGGGAAGATCTTACGAAAACAGAGACGCCTAAGTGGTTTTAACCTAAATAAAATTATTTGTTATAAAAATAATAAAATTATTTTGGTACATTCAATAACTCAATCAAGATAACTTAAAAATATATTTTTTTCTCTACTTTTTAAGTGGACAAAATCTATTTCAAACTTAAATAATACTTGAGATGCTCTATCAATATTATTTTATCTGGTTTGAGGTCAGAAAAAAAATGTTTTTTTCTCAAAGTATATATTTCTGACAATAACAATAAATCTTATAAAAGCAAAACCATGACACAACAATCTCAAAAGTTATGTAACAATATAATCCACAAGAATTAAATTAAGATATCGAATAATTATAATTATAGTAAGTTTATAAAAATTTTATATATTTTTTGAAAAAAAAAACCTTAAAAGCACAAAATATTTTACATTATCATTTAATAATGTTTTGAATAGCCTAAAATTTAAATACATTTAGTCATTTTTTATATAATTTATTACCTTAATTAGAACGATAATACTCAGACTAACTTTTAAGCTCTCACTTGAGAGCTTAATCTTTATCATTTTTAATTTAAAATTTGTAGTTTATATGATGCATTACGTCATGGTATAGTTTTAGGGTTTCTGCTTCTTTACCTATGTTTATAATTTTGATCTAAAGAAGAATATTTGAAAATTTTTATATATAGATATAGATAAAAGCTACTTTATAATATAAATTAAATCAAAGTAACACACAGTGTAAGTAGTCTTGTTTCCATCATACACTTTAGGAAAACTGTATCTTGATTGCACACTGTTCCACCAACTTCATGCTAAAAAAAAAAATAATAATAATAAAAAATAATAATAATAATATATTAATTATAATAATCATTATGTTTAAATACAACTTTGATTTTTATTTTCATCTCGTTTTTTTTTCTCGGGTGTTCAATATATAAAAGTTCATAGTTTTTTTTTTGTTTTTTTAATTTAAAAAGTTTATATACATGTTAAATCAGTATTATGTCACGGAACAGTTTAATATTTGTACAGTATCACGTATTAAATCACCAATGTCACAATGTTTTATATTCATTTTAATCCCAATTTTTCTTATTTTTATTCGTAGTCCTAAATTTCATTAATTTTATTTAATTCAATCACAAATTTGTTTATTTCTAAACAAATTTAACTTTTATATAATTATTATACTGAAATTTTTATTAAATATTTTTCATTATTTTTAAACAAATTCTAACTATATTATTAGAAGGAAATTATTAAAATTTTTGTTTGATTTTTGTTACATATAAAAGGATATGGTTAGAATTGGTTTAAAAAAATTATACATAAATTTAATAATTTTCTTCTAATAACATAGTTAAAGTTGACTTAAAAATAATGAGAGAAATATTTGATAAAAATGTGAATTTTAATAAAGCTTTCAATATGACATTTATATAAAAAATTAAATTTGGCATCAACTTAGAAAAAGATAAAATTGTAGTTGGATTGAATAAAATTAACGAAAATTGAGACTAAATTGAACAAAATTAATGAAAATTAAAATTGAATTGAATATAAGATACTAAAACACTTGATATTAACTTGACATATAGTATTGACAATACAATGTGACACAATGTTAACTTAACACACGTGAACAATGATCTTTTAAATTAAAGAAAAACAAAAAAATTTAAAATAAATCACAAACTAACATCTGAGATATATTTTTCACCTTCCATTAAGGATTTAAACATTATTACCAAAAAACTAAATTAATAAAAATTAAAACCTTACTAAGCACCTGATAAACAATCAAATTAAACAAAATAAATCAAAATTCTATTTAAGCCTAATAATAAATTAGTTGTACTATAACATACATTGTTGAAGCCGCTTTCGCACCACATGTCGTACAAAATTAAAGTAAATACGATTATGTGTAAAAAAAAACTTATTTACTTTAAGTGATTTAATTATTGATTTATGTTAAACTTTTAGAAAAAAAAATCTGATTGTAATTTTTAAATTAAAGAAAATTTATTGTAATTTCTCAAATTAAAAAAAGAATAAGTTTAAATATAAGAGTCTGAAGTGATTTTTTTAAAACTATTTTCAGTCTCTCAAGTCATTGGGACTACAATTAATTTTTTCTAAATTTAAGGAAGTAAAATGTTTGTTTTTGATCTATGAGGGCACATTCAAATTTACTTCAAAATTTCAATATTAAAAAATATAATTAACTTTTCTTAAAAAAATAAAAATCAATTTCTACATTTTTTTCATAAAAATATGCAAAATTTTATTATGTCGAGTATAGTTTAAGATATCCACTAGTTAGTGTATATATAATTATTTTATATAGAAAAACAGTCTAGAAAGTTTAATCATATCTCTCTTTATATTTGCATGTAATCATTATCCACATTGGAGTCAAAGTGCATATGTTATTAGGTTTTAAAAAAAGCAAGTGATTAGAATTTTCCTTGTTTTAATAATTAGTTGTTCAACAAATTACTTATATTTTGAAAATATAACTAAAATTAGATGAAAATAACCTATCGACATACATAGATTAGATGGTAATCATTTTTATCTGCACTTCAAGCTATCTTTTATTATAATATTATTTTCAATTTAAGTTTAATAAAAAATTATACACACAATACTTAATTAATTAATTAATTAACAGTCAATATATAAATGATATTATTTATCATTTGTGTCACACTTTTTTATGAAATAGATATAGGTTATCAGTTCAATTCTTCCATTAATACATACTAACAATTCATCGACAAAATAAACATAATATAATAATACAATAACAGATATATAACAGTTAAGAATTTACGAATAATATGCATATAATATAAATTATAGCAAAGTATATAAGTGTCACTTTTTCAAATGTTTTTTATTTTCGTAATATTTATATATTAACAGACAATTTTCGTATGATTTCAGATAACTATGGTATACAGCTTAAAAGAAAAGTGTAATGGAAACAATTTTTTATTTGTAAATTTAATAAATTATTTCAGTCAAGTTGACTGTTTTTCTCTTTAATTATCTAAACTATATTAAGTCACTTTTTATTCAACCAATTTAACCTACATTTTAAATGGACATAGAGTGGATTAACTCATAAATATATAAGTTGGTGTAATTTATAAAGTAATAATTATATTTTTTTTAAAAAAGAAAAATAATAATATTTTTTTAAACACAAACACGCATATATATATATATATATATATATTATATTTATTTGTATATCAAATTATTATATCTAAAATTAAATTCAATAATTTTCTTAATTTTAAAATGCCTACTTGTTTTTGGTTTTATATTTAAAGTAATTTTTTATTTTTGAAAAACAGAACAAACACACAACTGTTCAATACAACCTTTTAAAGTGACATATTAGGTGAGATTGGACCAACCGACTCAAACTATTAATCAGATCAAATTATTTATAATAAGGAAAATGATATGTTAACACCATTTTTTTATACCATTTTGACATTGTACACATGTTGTCAAAATATGATTGGACGATTTCAAATTAAAAAAAGTTGAGACAAGAGCATATTTGGAAGAGAAAAACTAAAGTTTTTTTTATTAATTTGAAATCGTCCAACCACATTTTGACACGTGTGCAGTGTCAAAATGGTGTCAAAAAATGGTATTAAAATATCATTTTCCTTATAATAACTTACCAAACCAAATTTCTACTTATTTATAATAACTTACAAAACTAAATTACAAAATTTAAAAAAGGCACATTAAAATACTGAAATTACATATTTGTTACAACAAGGATGGAACTGTAACTAAATAAACATCTAAAAAAACTAATTGATGCAAAGTATCACACATTCTTGTTCAATAATTAATTTTTACTTAAAATATGATTCCCCTTAGGGAAACTTTTCCTCTCAGTAATATTTTTTTTTCTAGAAGTAAAATTGGATTTATCGAGAAAAGGTTATATGTGGATCACACAAACACTAATGACATCTGAGTAATCATATAAGAGATTGAGCCCACTCTTCATCCAAAACTCAAAACTTTAAGACTATGAGTTAATAAATTTTTCATCTTTATACAGTATTCTATTTTTTCATTTATATTTAAGACATGAGTTAGATTCACATTTATTCCTAATATATTATAATTATAACGAGAAAATAAATTAAAGGGTGTAGAAAATGGAGAAGGAAAAAGAAAAAGAAAATCATGTTATGTGAGTTAGTCAGAGTATGAGAGACAGCTTGCATGTCTCACTTCACTCCAAACAACATCGTAGAAACAAACAAAGTAACCTTTTCAATTCTGTGTTTCCATTGCCATGGTCTTGTCATTCCTCCATTCTCTGTATTTTCATTATTTATTATGCAATGTTATTTTGTCTATAAAAGGGTGGTGCAAGAATAGCATATAAACATGGCAGAACGTGTTTGTTTGCAATGAGCATTGTAAGGAAGAGAGAGCACAGCATAGCAACACACATAGGCACCCTTTAACTCCGAAAAAAGAAATCTTTTTTCTTTCTCCTCACACTCTCTTCCCACATTCTTCGCTCTCTCTTTCATTCTCTCTCTTACGTTGCCACCCTCCATTGTGCCACCTCCTTTCTGGGTGGATCCCTTCCTTCTTTTCTCTCCACATTCATCTTCTCTCTCTACCCTTTTGTTTGTTTGTTGCTGTTTTTGTTCAATCTCTCATCTCTCTCTCTCTCTCTCTCTGCCGAACACCTCCTTCAGCCTTTCCTCTTCCTTGATCCCACTTCACATATTCAGGTACGCTGATGCTCTTTCATAATCATCAACGACAATGACAACGACAAAGACATTATTGTTGATGTTGTTGTTATATGGTGTTGGCCTATATGTATGTATAAAAAAATATGTTGTCATTGTCTTTTTCAATATTCAAACATGCATAAAGATGTGACAATGTTTTATGATTCTTATGATTGAATATGTGCCATGTTGGTTGCATGTTTTCTGGTTTGATCACAACCATGGCATTGGTTTTTTCTACGTTGGGGAGGTGTGAGTGAGGATTAAGGGAGGAGAAAAATGGCATCAAAGCATTCATAAGGGAAGGAGGATTAAGGGACAATTTGATCATTTTTCTTGTTGTTGGTTTGTTATAAATTGATACCAGCAATGACAATGTCCTTCAACACCTTTTCTGAAATGTTAGACAAGACAATGTTTGATTTTTTATTTTTATTTTTAAACAGTTGAAGATTTGATTCTTTGTTCTATATGTCATTTTCTAGATTCTATAGAAACCTATCTGATGAAGCAACGGATAAGTCTTTTGCGTATCAATTTTTATGGAATTATTGGATTTGGTTTTTGCTGGACAGGACACTGAGACAGAAAATATAATTAAAGCTTAGAGGCCAGTAATTTAATCTGACGATTATTGAAATTTATTCACTTTTCTTTCTGCTCTGAAGATTTCGAAATCCGAATAAAAATTATGCCCCTTCATGCATTTGTTTTCCTTCCTCTTTCTATAAAGGATCATGAATGCTAAGAGTCCATGAAGCTTTTCAAAAACCTTAGTAGGCGATGATTTAAAGATCTTAATGTCTGCAACATGTAATAAAATGCTAATCATGGCTCCAAGCTTTGTTCTGTTTTCCTAATTCTTTTTCTAAACTTGGTTGTACCCTTAAATTTGGTTTATTTGAGTTATATTTATAGCAATTTATTACATGAGAAAAGCCTTATCTTGCATATTATTTGATTTGGACATTATTGTGAAAGTTTCTCTTGAGGTGGATCAACTTCAGAGGTGAAGATATAGAACATATTTTTCTGTAAGTTAGTCTAATGCTTAAGACTTAAAACTTGACTCGCAGAAATCCAAATATGCAGGGAAGATGATGGTTGGAGGTTCGGTCGAGCTAGAAAGCATGTTTTCTTTAAGATCTCCTAAAGCAGATTTGGAAAAGGACTTTGGTAAACCAGAAAGCACAAAGAGTAGAGACAGTAGTGGTAAGTGGTTGGAGAAAAACACATACACGCCTTTGCGGGGGACACATAGTATGTGGGATCAAGCTGCGCTGAGGTTGCAGAAAGTTTACAAAAGTTTTAGGACAAGGAGGCAACTTGCAGATTGTGCAGTTCTTGCAGAGCAGAGATGGTTAGTTTCAACACATGTACCTGGGTAAACACAATTGGAATTTACATAAAACATTGTCCATTTTATTTGTTACTTCGTATGTCAATTAATTTTTTACAGTGTCAACCAACCATACATCAGGGTAGGTATAATTTTTCAGACAACTATTGTAAATGTCAACAAATTTACTATATAATCTGTGTTTGGATGACAAATAAAAATAATGTACATTGTCAATGCATATACTATTTACTCATCTTTTGTATGAGAGTGAACACTTTTAGATTTAGGAGTCTTGAGCAATCTCATAGAGTGCTGTCAAATAAAGTTGAAAGAAGAGGGAATTGAAAAAGTTTCCATAACCCATGTGCTTGTGGTCTCTATGAAAGACAAAGATGTCCATGATATTGTTTATGTTACTGAACTAAATTCATATGTATAGGTGGAAGGCTTTGGATTTTGCTGAACTTAAGCGCAGTTCAATATCCTTTTTTGACATTGAGAAACCGGAGACCGCCATGTCACGGTGGTCTAGGGCGAGGAAGAGGGCTGCCAAGGTAGGATCTGACATGACTTGTATCATAATATGTTGAGTTGTTGATGTTGTAGATTGAAAGATGAGTAAGATGTTTTCATTTTGTGTTTAATAATAGGTTGGAAAGGGTCTGTCTAAGGATGTGAGGGCTCGGAAACTTGCTTTGCAGCACTGGCTAGAGGCAGTAAGTCTCATAGCTAAAGTGACATTGTTCAAATTAAACCGATAATTTCTCTAACTGGTTGCCAACTTGAACAGATTGACCCTCGACATCGCTATGGTCACAATCTTCAATTTTATTATGTGAAATGGCTTCGCTGTGATAGCTCTGAACCTTTCTTCTATTGGTAAGATTGTAACAAGAATGAAAATGCAATTTCTGTTTAACATGTAACTTTCAATCAAACTAACGGATAAATCAACCTACAAGTGTAGGCTTGATGTTGGGGAAGGCAAGGAAGTACTTTCTGAGAGATGTTCCAGATTAAAACTTCAGCAGCAGTGCATCAAATATCTTGGTCCAGTGAGTTTGTTCTTCCCTTTGAATTCCCTTTTCATCTTCTTTTTCAAGAAGAGGAATTTATGTCATGTTAAAATATGTCATGAACAAGCCATGATATTTTACTTTAGAGAAAAACTCAAAGCTGCTTATGTACCTTAACTGTCAAGCAACATGTAAAAGTAATTTTAAAAGCTGTTTCTTTTGCAGGTGGAGAGGATGGATTATGAAGTAGCTTTTGAGAATGGAAGGCTCATGTATAAGAAAAGTGGGAAACCTGTTGACACAACAGGAAAAGCAAAGTGGATTTTTGTACTTAGTACATCCAAGACTCTTTATGTAGGGCAGAAGACCAAGGGCACATTTCAACATTCAAGCTTCCTAGCAGGGGGAGCCACATTGTCTGCTGGTAGACTAGTGGCAGAAGATGGTGTTCTTAAGGTATGAAGAAGGACAGAAACCTGATAATGGATATAGAATAGAATATTGTTATCCTTTTCTTTCTATATGCTGTTGTATTGCATACTGACAATAGACTTTTTCAACTCAAAGGCGGTTTGGCCTCACAGTGGGCATTATCTCCCAACAGAAGAAAATTTTGAGGAACTCATGTCATTCCTTGTGGAGAATAACGTGGATCTTACAGATGTAAAGGTAAAATGACTAAATGGTAACTTTTCTTCAGTATAAGATATAACATCTGTCAATCCAATGCAAATTTCCATTCAGGATTTGCATGAGTGAAGAAAATTAAACTCCTAGATTAACATAACTACACATTCACTGTTATCTCTTTATAGTTAACTTGGGATAGAATTATAGCTAGATTTTAACTTTGACCATGCACAAAAAATTACCTAATTGCAACTTTCATTACAGCACATGAATGAAAATTCTTGTGAAATGCTGATTGCCATTTTCTTATACCCAGAAAAATCCAGATGACGAAGAAGAAGACATAGCTGGAAACAACCAAGATATGTTCCAACAAAATCTTTTAGAGGCCTTGAAACCTCGAAACACTGAAACAGAAAGCCACAACACATCACCTGAAAAGCTCTCTGACTTGAGAAATGAGGATTCTAATGCTGATTCAACCTCTCAACCACCCTTGTCAAAATTGTCTCTAAGATTGGGATCAAAAATAGCTAGAATTGAGATACCAAAAAGAGTTATAGTACCTGAAGTTTTTGGAGAGCAAGAAAGCGGTCCTCGTACCCAATTTTATTCTCCGTATGCGTCATCAGACAGTGGTTATGAGACAGCAGGAGAATCATTCATAAAGGAGGAGGAATTCATGGTTTCAAAATCAAACATGTTTGCTGAACATCAAAATGAAGATGGGAATACTATTCCAAAGGAGCAAATCTTGAAGAGGATAGATTCACACAAGGGAAGGAAATCATATCAATTGGCTAATCACTTGTCTACTAAATGGACAACAGGTGCAGGCCCTCGAATTGGTTGCATGAGAGACTACCCATTAGAGCTTCAGAATTTGATTTTGGAACAGCAAAATTTGTCTCCAAGGATAAGAACAACGAATCCATCTCCTCGGCTACCACCTTTATCCCGTTTCAGCCCTCATATTGCTTTTCCACCTGCTCCAAGTGCCTTAAGCAGCTAGTGTATCAGCTGACAATACATAGGATGAAGTGGCAATTAAGGGATGCCACTTCTGCTGAGAAAATGACATAGGAGTTCTTTTTGCAATGCTTTTAGTGCCATTCTTTTAAGCCATATAGTTTTTTGTAGGTCATGTGATGGATGAGGAACAAAATAACTTTGTATCTTCTGATTCCCAATGAGGATAGAATCTGACCGGCTTCTTTCATCCAATCTAGATTGAGATAATAGCAACTTGCAAATCATTAATAACATGTATAGTTACGCAGAAAATTTCTCAAATCCCCACCTTTGTGTTATCCTTCAAAACATGTACTCTGTTTATCTTATATACTATAGACAAGATGAAATAGGTAGTCAGAATATATTAATTGTTACCAACACCAAAATTGTTGCGTAATAAGATATAAATAAACACCCTGATTAGATTGAGATTTGAGGTATGTACAATGTGCTATATTTCGAAGTTCAACTATGAGTGCTTAATAAAATATTATGAAGTGCTTAACAACAAAAGATGAAGCAGAAGGCCAAAATAAGATTAATTGATAAGTTGAGAAAAAACTGTCACCCTAAATCAATAACTTAAAGAAAAGAATAAAAAATTCTTCACAAAAAATCTAAAGAGAATTTCTCTCCACATGCAAAAAGCTTCATAAATAAATGACTCAACTAATTATAAAAATCAACAAATGTCTGTTTATATTATAAATCTAAGATTAATAGGTTTTCCCAATTAGTTAAGCTGATTCAACAAGTTATCTAATTAGCGAAATAGCAAATAATGCCATAAAAAGTTCTTAATTACAAAAGGATAGAAAGAAATACAAAAAGTTCAACACAGCATTATACAATTTCTATGCATTATACAATTTCTATTATACAATATGGCCTTAATCTCTTTGTACAAATATTAAATATATGCTGAGAGTTTTATCTTTTGTATTTACATGCGTATTAAATGTGTTATGTAATACCATGATTATTTTCATAGTTATCAAACTTTCGAACTAACTTGTTAATTTAGACGAGTTTACGTGCTTCCAAGTTAATTTAAAAATAAACTTATTTTTTTTTTAAATTTGGTATAATCAACGATAAAAATCAGTAAAATAGTGTAAAATCACGAGTTTAGAACATTTTACAAACTTGAAAAGAGAAAAAAAAAAAAACTAAGTCGTTTGAAATTTAAGATTTCATGATCTAATTGTCACCGTCTCTTACGCTCCTTTATCTTTCTCTATTGGTCACCGCTATTGCCCCACCTCCTTGAGGTCGTCGTCAAGTGTGCTCGATCGCACTCCATTCACACTTCATTTTCTCTCTGTTCGTAGTTGTCGTCACTTCTGTTTTGCACTTGCCGTCACGTCTAATATCACGCTCACTGCCATGCATAATGGTCTCACCTCCTTCCCAGTGCATCACTCACTGAAGTTATTTATTTTTTTAACAAAGTCGTGAGTTGAGTAGTGTTTTACTTTGTAATAGGTAAAAAGAAAATGTTTTTCTAAACAATAAAACCTAACCTAAGTCCTTTTTATGCATCAAAATTAATGATAATAATTTAAGTATTTATGTTTTATAATATTTATTTTTATAAATAATATTTTATAAATTTTATTTATTTAAAATTATATAATTTTGTAAACTTATTTAAATTAAAATATTATTTATATAATTTTTTTCATCTATCTGAAACAAGTTTACTTAAGAGTTTAATAACTTTGATTATTGTTTCTCTATATATCACTACGACCATAGATCAAACCTTATGAGTTGTTTTAACTTTTCTGTAATCAAAATTAGAGTTGCACAACTGTTATAAGGAAAATTATGCACCTTGGTAGACGCAATGCCCACAAATGAAATCCAAAAGTTGAGTGATGCCACATAACCATATTTTGTTTTGACACTTTACATCTCTATGCTTGTAAAATAAACTACACATCTTTTAGCCAAAACTGATCGCCAAAAAATAGCAGAGGTACAAAAACAATACAAAACATTTTGTGTAATATTATGAAATATGTCAGTGGCATTAAATCAAAGTAAAAGCAAATACTATCAAACATACTAAAAAAACAAAATAGCTAGTTTATTAACTGATACTTGATACAACAAAGAAGATTTCTCCAACTATGCAGGTGTGCACCTTTTTCCAAGGAAAAACATAGCGATGTTTGCTATATGAAAGGAAATATTGCATACTCAGCATAGAACAGATTCCATATGAATCGATAGAATCCTGATATTGCATCCTGCATCATACAGGCAGACATTTTAAAAGCAGCTTAAACACTAGTGGAAGAGATAAGAAATCAAAAGGGCATCACTTAGGCCAGTAGAGATGGTGTACAGAAGCTGTTTACACAATATTTTGGAAACTGTTTTTGATTTTAGTCCTATTATAAAATCATTGATGTGGGAGTCTACATATTTTTAAAAGAATAATTTGGTCACTGTATTTTTGCCACCTAGAGTAATCAAGTATTGAACTTTTCATATTGCATTGATAAAAAATCTTGGTCTCTATATGGACCCCAAAAGGACAAAGTGGAATTACCAGAACAAACAAAGCATGTTCTTTTAAAAGCCAATTGGCATTGCTATGTTATCCCGATCTAATAACACTAAACTACAGGAATGTTGCATCAGTCAATCTATTTATTTACTGCCACGGTACTAGTATTTAACCAATAAATAGGTAGTGATATTAACTAATGTGCCATAAGAAGGTTCATGGTGTTGATAAGTAGTTGAAGTGATTCACGTCATCCAAAGTCGCTTTGCTACGAGAGACAAAAATAGAGGTCCAATATCTGAGCATTAAAAGCAGTTAATAAGTTGCTACAATCATTTTCCTACAGAAGACACAATATACCTTGGTATAATTTGCTTGTTCTAGTACCCGTGCCTGAAATACAAGAAAACAAGTCATGTCTACCTTACAATTTCACAACCACTCGTGCATTATGAAACAAGAAAGAAACAGAAAAATGAGAAGCACCAGACAAGTCTATCCTGCATAGCACTAAGGTTCCAATATGCATATAGTGCATTAGATAGACAAAATCTCAACAACACTAGAGGAGGGAAATGCTTTGCTTTGTAATATCAACAAGAATATATTGTCAATACACTCTAATCAGCTTAAGATGCCCCCACAATCTTAAGAATCTTAGATACGGGTAAAACACTACAGTTTATGGTACCATGGAAATCTCAAAGCACTTGCAGTCTTTATCACAAGAGGTTATATCTTATGCCATCTAATATTAAGATGAAAACGGGTAAAGCTATACTGTAAGATGAGAGGGGTAAGAGTTCTGGGGATCTATTTTGGTTTCCTTTCATGTGGGCAATTTGGTTTTTGGACTTAAAATCAGAAAGTAGGTACTGGGCAGTCCACTAATATCACAGACTGCGTACTAGCACCAACTTTCAGCGGAAAGGTGGAAAACTTCTGTGAAGTTAATACTGAATGATTCAACAACCTTGTGAAGATTAAGTTAAGGCTTGACGGAACTCTACTATGTTTAGTTCATTGGTTTTAGAAGTAGAATTATGTGCTGCTAAATGTTATGTTAATAGGGAAACATTGTACTTAGAGATATTACGAGATATAATAAGCTAATGTAATTAGGGCAACAGTTGTTCATCCTATTTATGTCTCTTCATATGAATAAGACCATTGGCTGAGTAATTTCACACATGGAATTTTTGACATGTCTCTTGTTCTTTTCCTCTTTCAACGAGTGTAAAGCCTTGAGCAAATGGGTTCTTTAATGTTGGATTATGATGCATTTGGCTTGAATATCTTGTTAGAATCTCTACCTACATAATAGAGCTGATGCTTCTTCCTCTATGTTCTGGTGTCTCTTCTGTTTTCCTCTCTTTTTCTATCAGTTTATTCCTCCCACTTCCCCACCCTCAAACTTTCCAAGAAAAAAAAAAATCTAAGTCACGAGAAAAGTCTTATAGTTGAGGACTGATATAGTACTACTATTCATATTGTTCAGGAACACGTGTCCAAATTAAACTCAAAAAAATCTAGAGAAAATCGACAGCTGTAAACAAATATAACAAAAATAATTAACAAAATACAATTCAGAGTAAATTGGAATAAATAAAACATTTATGAAAATCCACTAAACTAGAATGATAACCTTTGTAACAGTTATTAATCCAATTAACAAACCTGGTAAATCAAGCTTATTGCAAAAGTCATGTGAGCTGGTATGAGCAGCCAACTCCTGAAATCCTGTTAACAGTTCAGAAAGCACATTAGGTTTTCATGAATGAATAAAGAATTTCATGCTAGGCACATGATGCAAGTTGATATTCACCTGAGGCATGTAAACTGCTGCCAATACTGAAACAATATAGTTCATCAGCAAAATTCCAGAACCAAGGAAAGCAATGTTCCGAACTCCTAATTTTGTAGCAAAGGTTGATATTTGATACCTGAAGTTAGTTAAGACATGCAGCACCATATTAAAGCGTGAAAGCAGATTATGCTTTATACAGAGCATATGCACACACACACACATATATTATACACATATTTATTGGAATAGAGGTGAACAGAAAAATCAACAGCTCAGCAAAATAAGAACAATGAACCTGCAATGTCACGCAATTGGGTACCAAAACTTACTTGCGATCTCCTTCAACATCAGGAAGATCTTTTGTTATAGCAATTACCAATGCGAAAAATGTTACAAAGGTTGTGATGAAAACCACAGGAGAGCTGCAGCCAGAGATACAACAAATGTATAATAAGCTCGCAAAAGATAAGTTGCATACTTAAAAAGAATGTGGTGAAAAGCTAACGCCATAAGCTTTCGTTGATGTTAGCGAAGCACAATTTATATTAGAGGTGTGGAGTTCGTCCTTCTAACATTATGACTGTTATAAGTTAGAGGTGCCCTCAATTTAGAAACTCCACCTTAGATATTTTATTCTTTTGTTTCAATTATTTTATTGGATAAAACATCAAAAAATTCATAATCAGTATACTCTTCAGTGATCCTCTATTTAAACATCATAAACCATGAGCTCAGTTGTTCGACTTAAACAATTACAGATACAAAGCAATAAATGATAAGCCATAACCCACCTCCATTCAAATGCAAGTCCAAGAGCAGCTCTGGTGGCATAGTAGACACCAAAGTTAAGGAGAAACCCTCGTACCTGCATAAGACTCTTCTGTCAATCTTGTTCAAATATATTCCCAACTACTTAAAATTCAACTGCCAACTTAATTTCCCAAAACAAAAAACAAACAAATTGACAAAATTGTTGGTGCTACTGAAAAGTTTGGGACTTATCATACCGTAGCAATTATAAGAAATGCAGCAACAGGAAAGCGTTTCATTCTAAATGGAGGAACGGAATAGATGGTACCCAAGAAAAGGCCAAGTGTGTAAAGAGATAAAATGAAGGGCCCAAAGTTGAACCCCACAATCAACAGCCCAGCTACTGCAAAAAATATAACCAAGAACCATGCAGATTGGACAGAAAGATCTCCGGCAGCTATAGGTAAGTAAGGTTTGTTTACCCTGAAAAAGAATATAAAACCAACTCAGGCTAATATTACTATCATGATTTATTTCATAGGCATGTAACTACAACTTGAAAATTTTGTAACCAGAACAGAAGAATCTTAAAATGAAATTCCTGTGCAGTCAAACATGTTCAAGAAAAAAATATTGAAACTCAGTAAGAAATGTGAAATGGGAATGATGGAGAGGAAAAAAACATGTGGAAGACAAGTAATAAGACAGTTGTTTATATTTCTGCACCATACTTGTCAATGCTAATGTCATAGATTTGATTGATGCCAACTATATAACCATTTCCACAAATCAGGGCAAAAAGACCAGAGAAAGCTTTGAACAAAAGAGACCACTTTATCAAATTTGTGTGCTCAATCAATGCTCTTGCCACCAAAGCACTGTAAAAACAAAGAGAAAATAAAGCTTAGACAAAGTATACTTGGCATCAAGCTGCGTGAAACAGTTGCTAGCTAGTTATAAAGTTACTCACAATGAGCCTAGTGCTGTACCACGTATAGTATGAGGCCTTAAAAATCTCCAGCAAGCATCTTTCAAATCTAAAAGTCTTTCAACTAATGGACGATCAGATCCAGCAGCTCCAACTCCAGTGCAAGCCTGTCAGCATTATTTTCATTTAAACTTATAAAGAAGACTCAAATATCATCCAAAATAAAAATGTAGGTTAAAAACGTCCTATAAACCAAAATAAAGTCGGTTATAGTAAAGTTAAAGAGACTAAGTAAACACTAAATGGTTGCAATTGCAGTTAAATTGTAATCTTCTGTGCCCAATTTTCCAAGTCTCGTTGATACAATTTGTATTAAATAATCACAAAAAAACATATCTACTGATTTCTAGTTAACACTGTGACAACCACAATACACTAACACTCTTACCGTATATAAAACATGTCAGTTCATATTTGTTACTTCTCTATTTGCAGCTCACCTCACTACAATCATCAGCATCGCATGTTATTGTTGGCACCTTTTATTTCAATTCTTCTATTACCACATTGAACTGCTTTGATCATTTTTCCATGCCAATGCCATGATTTAGTTTCTCAAGATACCATAGTTTTTTTATACTATTACTGCAATATTGATCCTAAGAATCACCAAACAAAAAGCCTCACCCGTTGACTTGCCTTTATAGAAGTAACATGGCCTCTATCTTACTCCAACCACATTCCATTGGTATCATCGTCATTTTTATTTTTATTTTTTTGTTTTCTATGTAGACTCAACTAAATTACTACCTAATCTAACCATCTCAAACATGATTTGTACATGTCTGCTGTAATATTTTACTTCTGTTAAATACTAAATCTTCACCCCAAGGTCAATGAATTCACTTAGGAAACTTTACAATCTCTCTAGCACATGTGGTTGAAATTATCCTTCCAAACCTACTTATATTAAATGAAAATAACAAGTTTATAATGCAGTTGCATATTCTCTAAATCATAAATATATACAATGAATAAAACTAAAATTATATATATATATATATATACACACATACATATTAAAAGACAGAAAAGAATATAGAAAAGGTAATTGGGTCAGCATCACAGAAGCAATCACAGTCACCAGTTCTTGAACGAAGTCATGAACACCAGTGGAGTGGAACATGCTCAAAAGAAATGACATTCCAGACATTCATATTTAGAGATTGAGAAATTGCTCATTATTCCAAGCACAGAAGGAGTCACAATTTGAAAACATTCAGCAAAACCCATCAATTTTATTGTTGTCTTTTTCTCGGAAAAACACAAATAAATTAATCAAAATTGGAACTTTAAGGGAAAACAAACATACCCTTATGGAACTGGGTCTCTGGGGTCTCTTGGAAACCGGAATTGAGCAGCATCTTTGTTGGTGATGTTGCAACCCTATTGAGTGGAAGTGACTGGAAAAACCAAGTGTGGCCTTAGTGCTCAGTCTAGCTGAATTCAAATAGGGAATTGTGGAAGGAACCCGATGTGGAGTTGGAGAAAGTGAGAGCTCCATGCGAAGCTGAACACAGCTAGCTAACCAAAAGAATTGTCTGAAAAGTCTTTTCTGAAAAACAGTCACAGTTGCATAGTGTGGTAGGATACGATGAAGATGAAGTTCACGGTGAATGCCTCAAAAGCACATTAAGAGCATGAATTTTGGAAGAACAACATAGTTTCTGACGCAAATTGCTTGACATTCATTGGCATTGATTTTGGCAGACCTATCCGTCGCTCAAACAAGCTAGCATTCTTCTATGGCCACCACCACTTAACTTAGATTATGTTTTCCTTGTTTTTTTTTTTCTAAAAAAATAATAACAACAATAATAATTTTTAATTTACTATTTTATATAAAAAAAAAAAAACTCTCAAAATTTATCCATAATTCTTTTTTCTTTATCTAACTTTATATTGATGAACACAGAAACATTTAAAAACATAAAACATCAAAAGACCAAAAAAAGGTAACAGAAAACATTGGTATTTTATATTTTTTTAACATATCAGCATATTATTACATATTAATGGTGGTAAGATGCGTAAAATCAAAAGAAAATAATGATAAAACCAATTTTTCCCTTTTTATTTCATATGTAAAAATATAATATAATTTTTTTATATTTAAATAAATGTGTTACAATAATAATTATAAATTTAAGGAACTAATGAATTATTATAAATTTGATAAATATGAAAATGTGAATTTCGTGTTAGAAATGGCTAATTATATATAATTATAATTGTTAGAAAGAAAATGAATGTATTTTTTCGTTTGCATTTAATATTTTTAAATATATAATTTAAATGTATTTGTAAACAGTAGAATATACAATAATAATGAAATAACTGTATGATTAAGAATGTACACAATTATTTAGAAATGTATAATTTAATTAAATAGTTATTGATTATAATTTTACAATATATATTATCCATATTTAATTATTTGTTAATAATGCTTTGTTTGGATAAAAAAATTATTCTAATAAATGAAATTATAAGATGACTAAATTATCTTTATTGTAAAATTATTATTATTATTATTATTATTATTATTATTATTATTATGTTAAGACTATTGATTTATGTATTATATTTTATTTTTAAATTATATTGTTATTGATATTAAGTTTGTTATTATTACTATATCATATAAATGTATTTATATTAAATTATTATTATCAGTGAAAACATATTAGTATATGTTTAAATTTTTTTATGATAATAAAAAATAATAACATTATAGTTATAATTATTGTTGTAAATAATTTATTTATTGTATATATCTGTGTATATAAAAGATAAAATTGGAAAACAAGGACACATAAAAGGATTAATCATCTTTATATATAGACGTAAGTAACTTTTATTTACTGTGTATATTTGTATATATAAAAGCTAAAATTGGAAAACAAAAATGTGCAAAAAAAATAATAATCTTCTTTGTACTTTATATATAGATATTCGATACTAGTGAAAACACACATATATATGTGTTGCTTTTTTACAATAATAAAAACAAATAAAATTATTATTATAATTATTACTGTAACACATTTTTCGTGTAATTAATTTACTTAAAAAAAAGTTACTTACTTAAAAAAAGTTACTTATGATATCATCATAAATAGTGAACAATTAAAATTTTTATTTTATTATCAGAAAATAATTATAATTATGTAAAAAATAACAAATAATCTAATTATAATTTATAATAATGTTTTAAAGTTTATAAATTAAACTATATTATTATCTCAACTATATTTTTGAAAACATTTCATAAGATTTCATTACTTGTCTCTTCATTTTAAAAAGCATCAACTCTAACATCATTTGTTCTTGTATACATAAAGATACAAAGTTATACCATGATAGTACAAACACAAACAAACAATGAAGCTAACCAAAAAACAATACCAATAATCATACTCATCCACACTACTCAAATCATTAATTCCAATGCATGAAATCACAATACATCTATGAAACACCACAATGCATCACCACCAATAGATACTAAACAACCTCGCATGAAACCACGTCACCATCAAGTGATATCAAACAATCTCACAAGAAACCACATCAACTCCAAGTGATATCAAACAATACATCATTCGTCCATAACCTATACTATCACATTGCTTGCTTACCAAAACAACCAGTCTTATTCATATTGACTACATTTTTAAGCCTTACGAGTAACATTATGGTTAACCTCAAAGCCTTACGATCAAACATTCCTCTTCTATTTCATAAGCCTTACAAATATACTCTGTTTAAGTATAAAACCTTATGGTCATGATTCGTTTACCTTTATATGATAATAAAAATTAAATTATTATTATTAACTTTTATACTTAATTATATAATAATAGAATATTAACATTTATACCATTACTTTTTAAATGTATAATTATGGAATTCAATTTAAACTTAATGTCAGTTAATATATACAACTATCATTATTTAAAAAAATCAAGTAATAATTTATTGTGTAGCATAATTCTTGTAAATAAATTTAAGTCATTAAAATAAAATGAAGTAAAATTTACAACACATATAATTACAGCAACAGGTAAAAAACAAAAAGTCATTAATACATTAGATACATTTCAAGTATTGTTACAAAACAAAAATTACTTATATACAAATCACATATATTAAAGGATTTATATCATCTATTTCATTAAAAAACAACTTTAGTAATATTTTAACCTTTCTTCATCCACTGCTAAAAAAAACTATTGACATTTGTTATTTTCGACATTCAACATCCAATCCAAATCGATGTCTTACTGGGAGACGATAATTTGACGTTGGATCCACTTCCCCAAATGTTAATTTTAATGTCGGATTCCTCTAAACCGACCTTTCTTTTGTTTTTTAAATAATATTGATATTTTTTATAATATTACCATACCTAAAATACAGAAAACCATCATAGCACATCATAAAACTGTATATACTATGAGTTTCAAGCCACGAAGATTGGACACTCAATGTTGCTGCCAAGATTCGTCAAACGAATTTTAATCGGTGTAAATCAAATTTAATCGGTGCAAACTAAAGTTAATTAATGCAAAATATATTAATTGGAAGAAAATTAATCAAACATACCTTACAGTAGTAATGGCGAACGAAGCGAAAACGCGAACAAAGCGAAAACTCAAACGAAAATGCGAAAGAAAGTGAGGCTCGTGTTCGGAGATTTTGGGGTTTAAAAGGGCATTTGATGTTGGTTCCCTTCTAGATCTGACAAAAAATTCATTTTGACGCTATTTTCGTAGCAACGTTAAGGGAAGAAGATTCGCCGTCTAATGTCTGATTTTGCAGTTTTTGGCAGAGGTTTCGAGGTATGATATGGGGGGATTGATGTCTACGTCGTACGTAATTTAATATTGACACTTGAAATAAGGTATTTTCGGACCTTTTTGACGTCCATGGAGGGGGGAGCTGACGTCTAAAAGAGGATTTTAACGTCTGATCTCGGGGAGGCTGACATCTATGTCATAAGTAATTTAATATTGGCGTTTGAAATAAGGTATTTTCAGACTTTTTTGACGTCTGTGGAGGGGGAGCCGACTTTGAAAAGAGGATTTTGACGTATGATTTAGGGGGGCCGACGTCTAAAGGAGGATTTGACGTGTGATATAGGAGGGGGAGGGGGCGACATCTATGTAGTAAAAATTAATATTGGTGCTAAAAATGAGGTATTTTTAGACTTTTTTGATGTATTATATGGGGATCGATGTCTAAAGGTAATAAAACATTGACTTTTCAGTTTTGTAGACAGATTGTTTGACGTTTGGCCCTGGAGGAACTAACGTTACCTATTTTGACATTTGACTTGGCGGGATCGATGTCTATAATGACATTTTATTTACAAAACTGCCACCAATCTTTTTTTATGTTAGATTTTCTTTCGTTATACGTTAAACGGTTGACATTAAATTGGTTGATACTTGGCCTGATTGCACTTTTTGTAACAATTGATTATCGTTATTAAGATTAAAGAATAATCTTTGGTGTTATACAAAATTGTTCATCTTGATCATGATATGTTGGAGCTAAACCTATGTTAGTAAGATGCAATAGAAAACAACATCATTATGTATTCCCACTTTAGAAAGTACAATATAATTGATTGTCTATGAATTCTTATATACAACTTACCATAATATCCATAATAAAATTAGAGCAACATGAAGTTGAAGTCGCAATTTTTAAATAGAGACACATATGGGGTTTAAGACAAAGATGTATGAAAATGTATTCACATATGAAATTAGAGAAAAATTAAGTTCAACTTAAAACGTTTTAAACAAATTTAAAATGCATATATAAATTATCAGCTTAAAATAAAATGCAGACATGTTGTGAAGCCTAATCCCTATACAAAATTAGCAACATCAAATTAAGGTTAACTGTTTTAAACAAAATCGCATGTAGATATAAACAACATAAAGACATATATCTACTAAAAGGTAATAACATATAGAATCATAACAAGATAAATGAACTAACAAACACTCAAAACAGAATTAGCATGCATGTAGAAATAATTATCTTTTAAGTAAAATGCAAACATATTGTAAAATGCAGTCTTCGTACAAAATTATCTCAACAATTAAAATTTGTAAAAAAAACACATACAAATATTAATGCTTAAAAGGTAAAGATAGATGATGTGAGGTAAAGATAGATGATGTGGATTCAAAACAAGATCAAAGTTGAACATAAAACATTCTAAATATAAGCACATGAAGATATATAAATGTTATTGTAATTTGAAATATAGAAATACAGTAACACGACTTTTGAGTTTCCTTAAGTAAATATATAAACTCAATGTTTTGAGTGTGTACACATATACATATTGTAGTTATTATACGAGTAGAGATGTTATATAATATAATATAATTTTGTATTTACTGAATAGATGTTTTTATACTATAAATTTAATAATAATTATATTGGAGAAATATTTTTAAAATGTTTTTAGTCATACATATGTTATGGTTAGATAAAGATATAATTTTGATATTTTAAAATGATTTAAGGTTATATACATGAAAGATGATGTGTTAAATAAAAACTATATCATATAAATTAGCATTAACAAAATTATAAAATAAATTATTTTATTTATATATTTTCATTTTAAAAATAATTATAAGTGAATGATATAAATTTTATTAAATTAATATTATGATTCAAATAATTAAAATAATAATAAGAATTTTCTTATATTTTAATTACTTTTATAGTTTGAATTTATTAATGAATATTATATATAAATAAATAAATAACTAAGAATTTTTAATTCTTTTGTTTATATATTAATGAATTTTACATACAAGAAAAACATAAACAATAATTACAAATGAACATAGAGATTTTAAACAGTAAAAAAGTACAAAATAAGTTTATTTAACAATATAATCCTCATAGTTAGATACCTCCCTAGTTGACTTTTTAATTTTCTTATTATATTATATTATATTTTATATATATATATATATATATATATATATATATATATATATATATGACATACTTAATTATATAAATATTTAACTAAATAATATATGTCTATAATTTAGTTGAAGATTATTATTTTTTTATATACAAAAATACAATCAATAATTAGAATCTAATGTACAAATATTTATTATTTACTGTATTATATATATATTTATGTATTCTTTATTTTTGAATAATATAACAACAAATTGATACATATTTCATATTACAATCAAGTTATAAATATGCTTAAAATTGAATATAGCAATTTCCAATAAGATCCACTCATATTCTGTACCTACATAATATTCCATGGATAAAATTGTCATTAACAACTAATTTGGTGTTCCTATAAATTTCAATCCTAGGGTTTGTTGTTTCTGTTCTTCTGTGCGAGTTTGAAGTAAAAGCTGCGGCTGCTATCCTACCCTCTTCCCTTTCTTTCTTAATATCAGGTATCCATTGGTGTTTCTGAATTCTGCATTGAATTTCAACAATGCTTTTGTTCATTATAAATTTGATTTATTGAAAGTTAATGGTTTTCTGGTTCTAATTGCCCAATTTTTTTATGCTCTTTTCTTCTGGGTTTTCTTTGAATTATATGTTTGTTCCTCTGCCTTTTATGATTGTGATTGTACTTTTAGTGATTGTGTTGACGCTTATTGTTTGCTTTATATATATGTGTGTGAGTGTGTGTAACTGAATTTAATTTATTTACGTTATTTGCCGTAATAGTGTATTTGATCTTAACACTGTGATTTGGTTTGTTCATGATCCTAATGATTTTCAATTTGGTAGTGGTGTATCACGGTGTGAGTTGTGTTGATTTTGATGATAAATTTGCCGCATTACCCAGCGAGCACTAATTCATTTTAGTTTGAGTTGGTTTAGAAAAACATCCTTCATCACCGATTTAAAGAAAATATAATTGTCTTTAATTTGTGGGAATTTTTTTTGAAACTCTACTACCATGATTTTTTTTAGTACTTTCTTGGAGGAGTCGGAGTCAAGGCATTTATTTAAATCGGTTCTATTTTTTTTTTTTTTATGTTCGATTCACTGTGTTAGACTTGTAATTAAAATCAAGCTGTTTGCTTTGTTAATAATAATGCACATGTTTTTCATGTAATGCTATGGAGTTTTTCATGTTTTCAGTGGTTTAGGGATTAGGAGATAGAACGATGTTAAGTTGGAGATCGATATGATGATTAATTGTTTCCCTATTGGTTTGATTGCCTGGATGATGGCACTCATGTATTAGCTTTATCTGATCATTCTCCATAACGAGTTGAACAAACGGGTTATCTGACAAACCATTGAGTAGTAGTTACTGAATCGTGTCCTGTTAGTATTTCACTTTTGGTTTTCGCCGCATTTGTTCAAATTTGATGTTGAGTTCAGGATTCTAGATAATGATTGTGTTGTTTTTATGTTTCCCTCTTTTCCTTACAATTTTATTTCAGTTGTTTGGCATGCAGACCTTACTAACTACATCCTTGTAAACATTGCTTATATTTGAGCAGAATGGAATCCCAGGTGAAGCATGCTATTGTTGTGAAGGTTATGGGCCGAACTGGGTCGAGAGGACAGGTGACTCAGGTTAGAGTGAAGTTTTTGGATGATCAGAACCGTCACATCATGAGGAATGTGAAGGGACCAGTGAGAGAGGGAGACATTCTCACCCTTCTCGAGTCTGAGAGAGAAGCAAGGAGATTGCGTTAGAGAGTCCTTTGATTGTTTGATTCAGTGTTCAAGTGAAACAATGCTGTTTTTTTTTTTTTGTGGTAGTTAGCAATGCCATATTTTATTGTCCTGGATCTGTTATTATTATACTTGCACTATTTTTTACGTTATTGAGCTGGCAGAGTTTTGAGTAAAATTGTGATTTGGGTTTTATGTACTGCATCTTCCTTTTAATTGCAATGGATGTGATCAATTCAATATAATTTTTGGGCATTCTTGGTGTCTAAAATATTACATTGTTTTATAGTTTAGCACTTTCGTTAATTTTTCGTATTTCAAAGAAGCATCATGTTTTGAGATTACATTGTCCCCCGAATTTGTTTCTAGTTAGATTTGCAATTTGAATTCTGAGGCAACCTCTTCTGCCCAACAATTACCATTCAAACTTGCAATTGATGCTTAAAAGGTAATATAGAAATTCTGAATCACCAATTAGGGAGGGAATACTTTAAGATTAAGAAATGAAGAAATCCGGAAGCAGCAACGACTGTGAAAGGAAATGATCAAAGGCCAATGACATATGGGAGAAGTTCAGTGTCTGAGTTAGGATGTTATTTATCTCCTAATGACTAAAGCTTTTGGCACGGTGAATAATGGTCACGCTAAATGTAAAAAAAATTGAATTTTGTTTACCATCTTAGATGCTACTTTTCAAGTTTTCTTTTGTTTTCAAACAAGGGCTGTTCCAATTTTGTTCTTCACCAAAGTTCTCTAGATGTGAAAAGGTGTTGGAACTAAAAAACAATATTATATGACAAGTTTAATGCTTTTAAAATTTGTATGATAACAAAGAAGGTTTGTGTTATAATATCTTTCAATGTGCAGATATAATGTATTGATGGATTGTAAATAACAGAGAAGGTAGGTATACCAAGTTCTATAATATGTCTAAGAAATGCATATGGACTAAACAAAAACGTTTTCTCTTTCCTTTGGATTGCATGTTTTTAAAAGACAAGTTCTCTGTACAAATCAAACTTTTCAAAACTACCAAGACTATTTATCTTTCCCAAGATTGATGAACCCTTTCTCACCAAAATGAATTTGTTTTCAAAATAAAAAATAAATGTTTTGATTAACTTAACCAAATTTTTGTTTTATACAATCTTATCAAAACAACAAATAAATGTTTTGATTCTGTTGTATGGCCAAGGAGAAAAGAAAAAAAAAATCAATTTTCTGAAGTTGATGAAGAATATCAGTACACTTTTCGGTAACATTATACTGTGTTTTCACCTCATTTCTCCATATTAAGAAAACAAAAACAAACACATCCTAAAGGAAATTACTTTCTGCACCTGATCAAATTTCCACTTCCACCTGTTCAAATTGCTTCCAGAAAATGCTTTCTATAAAAAGAGGTGTTGATTAGCTTCCGGAGAAAAAAATTCGGAACTATTTATTGTATTCCAGAAAATATTTCGGAAGTAATAGAGTGGAGGAAAAAAACAATAGGGTGCAGAAAGAAGCTGCCCCTTCTCAAACCACCAAGGCCCAAATCCACAGCCGAATAGAAATACCCAAACCTCAATGGGCCGGGCCTAACTGTTCAAGTTAGGGTTTTCGATCACTATAAATACCCAAATGTCAATTCGATAAACCTAGGGTTTGTGTCTTTGCAATTGGACTTGCAGCTTCTTCCGCGACTCCACTCTCTGCACCCTCTGTGCTCCCCAATACAAACGAGTTCGTTCTCTCACATTTCTTTTTGCTTCACTTCCTCTCATTCTTCTCTTCGCTAACTCCTTCTTTTCATTTTCTTCTGCAGCCATGGCGGACGTCGTCACCGAAGCTGGCGTCGTTGCAGATCCCACCCAACTAGATGTCAAACTGTTCAACCGCTGGAGCTTCGAAGACATTCAGGTTCTTATCTTTTGCTATAACCTACCTATTAATCTTGTTATATTCTAAAATTACACGATTTTTCATGAAATTTATTGAAATGTGTATCAATATGGTTTATTTATTTTGAGAATTTTTTTTCTAATTTGGTTAGTGATAATACCCTGACATTAAATTGATTAAAAGGTACGGAATTTTGTGTTATTAGGTTAACGATATTTCGCTGGCTGATTATATCGGAGTGGTGTCGTCGAAGCATGCTACGTATGTTCCTCACACATCCGGTAGGTACTCGGTGAAGCGGTTTAGGAAAGCGCAGTGCCCCATTGTGGAGAGGCTTACCAACTCTCTTATGATGCATGGAAGAAACAACGGAAAGAAGCTCTTGGCTGTTCGGATTATTAAGCATGCCATGGAAATCATTCACTTGCTCACTGACCAGAATCCAATTCAGGTCATTGTTGATGCCGTCATCAATAGGTATGTTCTAGCATTGAAAACTGATTTTGTGTTGTTTTTTTGTTCTATTGGGTTTTAATGGTCGCTGGTTATACAGACCACTTGTTGTATTTAAAGTATGCGATGAAACTGGAAACACATTAATATATATATATATATATATATATATATATATATATATATNTATATATATATATATATATATATATATATATATATATATATATATATATATATATATATATATATATATATATATATATATATATGTTCGCCTATTGTAAACTTGTTTTTAGGAATTTAAGAAAGAATTTTTGAACTTAAAATTTGAAGTTTAATATATCGGGGGAAGTCAGTGTCTTTTAAATTTTTTAATGTGTTTTGGCTACAGTATATGGATTTGGAGAATGGAATGATGATTATGAATTCCCTATTGGTTTGATTGCCTCAATGATGGCGTTTTGTATTAGCTCTATCTGACCATTCTCATCATTACATTTGTTACTTATTGCTATCTCTGCGTGATAATATATTTTGGCTTGGTAATAGAGATATTAAGTATATGTTAATGTCAGAGCATGTAAACATTGGTTTTTTTCTTTGAAGTGGTACAGTTGCTCCTTATACTAAACCAAAGTTGATTAGGGCTATACCTAATTTTAGGGATCATTGTTGTGAGTTGGAGAATGACACGATGATCATTTATTTCCCTATTGGTTTGATTGCCTGTATGATGGCACTTTTGTATTAGCTCTATCTGATCATTCTCCTTAAATTAGAATAAACTTATTAATTGTGTGCATTTCGGTTGTCATTAAACTATATTTTAGATTTATATAGTATTTAAGAGTGAAACTATCCCTTGTTAATAGTACTTGTCATAGTGTCTTCATGGGTGATTTAATTATTTTACTTGTTTTTCATGGTCGCTTTACAACTTCTAGAGACAGGAAATTCAATTTTCGTTTAGTTGCATTTTTAGGAATGATAGATCAATGATGTAGCACATGGAGAATGACATGACGATTAATTGTTTCCCTATTGGTTTGATTGCCAGGATGATGGCAAAAGTATTAGCTCTATCTGATCATTCTCCTATATTGTTTTAGGGCATTTCATCTATACGAGGATGATTTAGTTATTTGCTAAATCAGGAAAATGGTAATCGTCGTTTTTGCTTGAGTTGAATTTTTAGGGTTGAAAAGTCAATGATGGAACATGTGGAGAATGACATGACGATTATTTATTTCCCTATTGGTTTGATTGCCAGGATGATGGCGCTATTGTATTAGCTCTATCTGATCATTCTCCTATGTCGATATTTATGGTTGATTTCACTTTATAAAGAAGTGTACGTCATCACCTCAGAGGACTGACTTGTTATTTAATTTGTTGTGCTAGATATTTATGTTCTCATGCGACTAATTAATTTTTGAATTGCATTTTAAGTAGCCTCTTAATGTGCAATATTTTGTTTTAATGGAATAATCTTCGGTTCTTGGTACTGTAAAGGATTAAATATTATGTTGATTGTATTGGTAGTTATTTATTTGCTATTGTTTTATCAGTGGTCCCCGTGAAGATGCCACAAGAATTGGATCTGCTGGAGTGGTGAGGAGACAAGCCGTGGATATCTCACCCCTTCGACGTGTTAATCAGGCCATCTATCTTCTAACAACAGGTGCACGGGAAGCTGCTTTTAGAAACATCAAGACAATTGCTGAATGTTTGGCTGATGAACTTATTAATGCCGCAAAAGGTTCATCTAACAGGTATAATTTTTCAGTGATTAAGTGAAGACTGCATTATCGTATTTACTTATAATCCCTGTTACTTAAAGGTGCTTCTTTATTTCAGTTATGCCATCAAGAAAAAAGATGAAATTGAAAGAGTTGCCAAGGCTAATCGTTAAGCAGTTCGAAGCTTGTACTGCACCGGAGATTTTGATTCGATCTTTGTACTTCATTTATCACAGTTTCGATTATTGTGTAATACTCTCTATGGCTTTAGTTTATTTTTAGTTCCTTTTAAGGAAGAATTTAAATGAAGGATTTTGATTCTTGGACTTAAATTCATATTAGTACTAGCATGGTTTTTGAAATATTTGATGATTTCAATGGGAATGATCTCCGTTTCCCGTGTTCTATTTTTTGTTAACATCAAAGACTGTTAAATGCGTCACGGTAAAGGCGGCGTAAAATATAATTCTAAAGTCGTTGTCCTATTTAAGAACTGCATTTTAAAGATAAAATGCAATTGTAACTATTATGAATGATGGTGTACGATTTACTGTGCTCTTTGCCAGGGATTAAATTTAATGATGCCGAATATAAAACAAGCTACTCAAAAGTAAGATTAACCGTAATTGAAGTTGAAATACATGGTCATATATTTTCACAATAAGAAAGACTTTTATTTATATATTGATATGTAGATACAAAACAAGATAATTAATATGTAATTTGTTGTGTTTTTTACACGCTCGTTTTCATGTATTAGAAACTTTGTAGTGGGATTGTATAAGGTGAGGAGACATAGAGAGTATTACATAATCATCAAAATATTTGTTCAAGAATTCCAAATTATATCCTAAATGTTAATAAATGTGTTTTCACGTGCCATAGATAATAATTTTAAGTATAGCAATATTACACTTATATATATATATATATATATATATATATATGGACTATAATTTTAATTACAACAAGTACAGGTTTTTTTTTTCGACAATATATACCAAAGTTAATCTATTTAGACATTATATTTTAATATTTATACAATTTTAACTTTCAAATATAATTTTACGAAGAAATTTTATATTCAAATGTAACAATAATTAATAAATATCTTCATGAAGTTAAAAAAAAAACTCGGCTAGTTTGGCTTAAATCCAATTACATTCGCTACCATACCTTAGGTTCATATTGGTTCGGTTTGGATCCGATGATTTGAAACCCGAACCCGGAATATATTACCTTGTATTCGAATCCATACCAACCTCTTCGCCAACTCTTCCTCCCACACCAGCTTAGAGCAATGGCGGACCAACTCCAACTGAACCCTAACTCGGTGACCGGAATCACTGAGTCTTCGGCGCCCTCCGATGATGAAGAACCCTCTCTCAGCTCCCACACTCTCGCCGCTCTCAAAGAATTCCTCGCCGAGCAGCAGCATCACTCCGATGCCGGAGGAGGGTCCGAGGTTTCTCTCGTATCCGAGAATTGGAATTTGAGCCAGTTCTGGTACACTCCAGAAACAGCGAAAACCGTGGCCGAGGAAGTTCTCACTCTCTGCAGTGGCGTCCACACTCGCGTTGCCTGCATTGCTTGCCCTACTCTCTATGTNTATCTCAAGGTTTGTTGCTGCTCCTCTGCTATTGTAATTTGATTTTTATTTTTCTTTTAATTAGTAAATGTATTTATCTTTTTGTTTGAGTGAGAGTGGTTGGGATTACTGTTCACGATTTTGGTATGAAATTTTCNTGATGGTTGAAAAGTTATNGAGCATCGTCTTACTTGGATTATGTATGAAATTTGCTCAGATCAAGTTTAGTTGGTTCCAGTTGAAATTAACTTAGATTCTTTAAGCTTGATATCATGATCGAGTTTGATTGTTGTGTGAAAANAAAAAATATGACTGAAGGAAGGAAGACTCTTCTGGAGATAGTCAGTGAGATTTTTTCGAGAAGATTACTCATGTGCCAAGTCTGGATATTTTGAAACAATAATATGATTACCCAAAAAATTGTATGAAGTTTGTTGTGGTCTTGGCTTAATTTGTAATACAAAGTCAGTGCAGAAAATGTTTACAATTTCAAATCCTTATAGGTGAAAGTAGTTTATTTAGAATGCATTGAATCATGTATAGCTATTTATCATAAATTTGTGAACTTTTATGATAATTATTTAATAAGTAATTCACTTGATGTTTTCTAATTTGTTGACAGAGTACAAATCTTTACACTAACATTCTATGAAAATTAAGCTCATTTGAGAAAGGTAAAGAGATGTAGTAGGCCTCATTTTCAGCAATTATATATATATATATATATATATATATATATATATATATATATATATATATTTTACTTGTTCATACTATCATACATTTGTCAAATTCATGCATGACAATTTTTTTTAATAATACTTTTAAAAATCATATTTAGATTGTTTTCTAGTTTTTAAGTAGTTGACAATGTTAAAGATATTGTATGAAAATTCAACTCCATTGGATTTGCTTTTGCTCTAACATTCTCTCTTTCCTTTCTTCAATCTTCAGCAAATGAATCCTAATGCTACTGTGCAACTTCTTGAGTACGACAAACGTTTTNAGCAATATGGAAGTGATTACACATTTTATGACTACAATCTTCCTNATGAAATACCATCAGAATTGAAACATTCCTGCAAAGTTGTAGTTGCAGATCCTCCTTACTTGGTGAGAATTAATTGCTGACCTATTACCTTGTAAATTGGCGTCTTCTGTACCTTTTGCTTCCATTTCTGTCAATTGTTTTGTACTTCACAGAAAACTATAAATGGTTCGATTGGCTGAGGATAAACTGATCATCAAGTCTTTTTCTTGTGAAAAATGATTTTTGTAACTTTAGTGTGCAAGTTGTCAAGAGTTTGAACTGTGTAGCATAATTAAGTTAAAACATTCCTAGTCTTCTAA
Organism: Vigna radiata var. radiata; assembly: GCF_000741045.1. Classification (NCBI taxonomy): domain Eukaryota; kingdom Viridiplantae; phylum Streptophyta; class Magnoliopsida; order Fabales; family Fabaceae; genus Vigna; species Vigna radiata. Next base: position 2,297,908 of record NC_028358.1, on the reverse strand, counting down.
GATTTATTTATTACAAAACTATTGCTTACATCTCTTAACTTGGATTCCTTCATCTCTTATATACCTTTATTAAAAGCAATAACATCTAGAAGCAGATATTCCTCTCTCCCCTGTACGTTTGATTGCAATTGGAAATCAATATGCGGCTAATTTTTTATTTGTCTTTCTAGAAAATTATGCCGTGTTGGACAAACCAAAGGCTGTGCTGTGTGGTGCATAACTTAACGTCTCTTTTCAATGAGTTGAATTGCATGTTTCATGGATACATAGGTTTCTATATCTCACTGTGAACTAATTTAAAGCCTGTTTTGTGTATTCACAGCTTCTGGCAATGAATCACCAGTCTGCTTAATTTTTCCGTAACAGACTTTTGTATCTGTACTTGTTTTACCAGAAGAGGAACCCACAATGCAAGATTATAATAAAATCTAGTGTTATTCAAGACATGACAAATCTTTTCTCATTCCATCTTAATATAAAGAGAAAAATTTAGATTACTGCCTAAAGATTCGTTTGGGTGAATAGCTTGACCACAGATAAAAAAAGTTCAGTCTTGAACCAGTATCGTAATCCCCGAATAATCTCTTCTAAGAAGTTCATCCAAATGGTTCCAAAATCTAGGAATAGGAGTGAGTGTAATTGGTGAGCCTTTGTTATTCAGTTTGTAATGAAATTTTTGTTCCTTTGGGGGAAGGGATTGGCTGTGGAGATAGAAAAAACATTAAGTGTGAGGCTATGAGACTGACAGTATACAATACTTCCACCTTAAAACATAGTGACATAACTAATGATTTTCTTGACGTAATTAATTATTTGATAGTAGAGCCAAGAGTGCTTGGAGAAAGTTGCTGAAACGATTCGTCTGCTCATACAACCTGGAGAGTCATTTGTGCTTCTGCTGACAGGTATCAATGAATTTTATCATATTGTGCTTTTATCATTTCTCTAAAAATGATAATTTACTTGTAATGTTTATGACGAGATGATCAGTCTGAAGAATTACTATGAAATATAACTATATCCGTTGTTGGGTATTGTAATTTTTGTATTACACTTTTGTAGGGGAAGTGCAGAAAGAAAGGGCAGCAGAGATCTTGGGCCTGTATCCTTGTGGATTTAGGCCTCAGCATTCCAGCAAACTTGGAAATGAGTTTCGGTTGTTCTCTAACTATGACCCTGAAACGAGACTAGGAGGGTGGGAAAAATAGGTACATACTTTTCCTTTGGTTGCCTTGCCTTTCATGTCTCTAATTACATGTCTGTGTAAATATTAGGATAAAATGTGTTCTTAGTCTCTGAAAATTTGGTCAAAGTTAATTTTAGTTCCTTTATTTTAAAAGCGGTGATTTTGAAGATTTCATTCTTGACTTCATTGCCTTGAACGGGGATGAAATCCATTACATTTTAGAAAGTACAAGAACCAAACAAACATTTACAATGAAGGAACTAAAATAACTTTGGATATATGTTTTAAAATTTTCCTAATTTGGTTCCTCTCTTTCAAAATTTTTATTTTTATCTATCTCATTTTTAAAGTTCTCCACTCATAGTCGTGAAAATAGTTATAAACTTATATATTTAATGACAGTTATAAACCGTCACAAGAATCACTTTAAAGGATCAGAAGTAAAGTATCTCCAGATTAAAGGGACGAAATAAAATAATTTTTTTAAGGGTTAAAACCAAATTTGAAAAAACCAAATTTGGCCAATTTTTGAAGCACATTTTGCCCTTAAAGTTAAATATATTTTCCCCCTTATAGCTGGTTAGAAACTCAATTTCATCCTATATGTTCTATAAGGAATGTGCGTATGAAAGTGAGTGTATAATGAATTATATTCTACAAGGAATGTGCGTATGAAAATGAGTGTAGAATAAATTGTGGTCGATTCGGGATTTTCCAATTTGAAAATGATAGTTGGAATATGATGTAGGTGTATGAAGCTGCGGTTGCATATATTATGACGTTGTGTTGATTGGGTGATCATGTTTGCCACTACAAGGACATTGAAGTTATTCTGCTAGAAATTGATAAAATATCAACGTCTCCGTGGATTGATATTAGCCTCTAGGGAACAAGTGCATTTGAATTTGAGATTGGTGTCCAATATATTTTTCATTTGTCTCGATTTCTTGTAAGAGGCACAGTTTTGGGTCGTGTTGGATTATTACGAGAAAATTGGTTTGAATGGACCCATCAAACCTATCTTTTCTGATATTTGCTTTGACTATTGTGAATGACAGCAGCATGTGCTTTCAAGGGAAATTCCGCTATGGAATCTAGTTGTGTGATTCGGCAAGGATTTTTGTTCAACATCATCATTTTAATGAGGTGATTTATTTATAGTAGTTTGTCAACAGTTCATAATTGACTCTTGCACAAGACAAAAGATTGTTCGTAGATGTCAGCATTGAATTAGGGATGTTTGTATACTTCATTTTCTTCTCTTATATCAAGTTGTTATTTATACTCTAATTTAAAAGATGAGTATAAAGTCCCATGAAGACAAAAATGAGTATAAAGTCCCATAAAGACTTAGAACATTTTTGGGCGGCTAGTGTAGCTTTCATGGCAAATGCAAATTTAGTCTTCATTCATCTTCAACGGTATGATATTTTGGGAACCATTTAAATATTTTAGTACAAAATAAAGGAACACCATTTAAATTATTTTAATGCAGATAAACTCAAGATGTTTTTAGAGAAAAAGAACATTAAATACATTTCTATTCATCATCAAACATAAGCAGAAGAAACTGGAAAGTAGGGTTACTGCTTTTTGTTTTGCTCTGGAGGTTTCACAATAAGGATAGGTGTTCTTGCATGATGTGCACAGTAGTCACTCACACTTCCAAGAAGTGTCCTGCAACCAAATGTATACATACATAGAATCATCAATCTTCCAACGAAAATCAAATTAAACAATAGCTTTTTTTTTTCATTATTATTATTATTGTTTAATTAATTATGAAGTTTCAGTTTGTTAAGTTAGCATCCAACATTTAATGCAGATTTAGCACTCTTATCATTCGTGAGAAAATTAATTTCATTCAAATATGAGAAAATTAACTATTGAAATTACAGTGCTTCAGTGATTTATTATTCTTGTCATGTAACATTAGGATATTCGCAAAACAAGTAAAGTGAAATTAATCTATGAATAAACTTAAATAAATGAAATGATAAATATAGATAGTAATAATTGATATTTTAAATTTCAGTGAGAAGTTTTACACTAAACGAGTTCCAACTTGTTTTTTAAAAACTATTCTTTTGGATCAAATTGATTATTATTTTACAATATCGTACTAATTTGATCCAAAAGCACTGATAAATTACAAAAACATGTCACATTAGTCAAAATTAACAGCAACATCCCCAGTATAAAAAAAATGAAGAAAATTGACAAAAGTACCAAATTGGTCTATCAAGAAAACTGTAAAAGAAATATTTTTTAAACTAAAAATGTAACATGATGAAAACTTTATTTTAACCTAAAAAATGTAATTGCAAGGGTAGTAACTGAAACCTTTTGAGAGCACCAAGACCACGACTCCCCAAAACAAGAAGATTAACTTGCATTTGTTCTGCTGCTTCACAGATCATCTCCCTTGGATCTCCATTCAGAATCATGCTTTCTGCTTTCACCTGCATTTTCATCACTCCTTCATGGAAAATTTATTCTCTAATATTCTATTTTGATTTAGACAAACTTTTTCTAAAGTTGAGAGATCAAAATAGAATAAAAATATTATGTTTCAATCAAATTCAATGCAATCTTTTTACCATCTCAATAATCACAATCTAATCTCTGTAAACATTTTAAGGATACTTTATATTCTTATTAGAAATCAAAATCGGTTTATTTGTTTAATTTCTTTAGAAAACAAAAACTCATTATGATTTTTAATATGTTTGAGTAAATTTATCTAAAAAATGTTTATTTATATAATAATATCTTTACTCAATTTAGTATAAAAAATGAGTTTTGGCAAGGTAATGAGACAATTACCAGTTTATCATGACACATTTTCAATGCCCTTGATAGAACAGATGCTGATTTTTCTTCTTGTGCTTTCTTCACTGACTCCACCAATGCATTTGCAGGATAAACTTCTGCTGAAGCCACCATAAAAATCATATATTTTTAACCACAAAATACAAAAAAAAAAAAACATAGTTTTTTATTCTTTTGCATTTGAAATCTAATATTTTCTTTCCTTAATTGCTAGTCCTATTTACTTTCGGAATCACTTAAAAACACCAACATGACAACATAAAACAACATTATAACATAAACTAAAACAAACACAAACACAGCAACATGGATAAAATATAAAAAAAAAGTGTTATTTTTTGAGAAATCAAAGGTGAACTAATAAATACTTGAAAGAGTAAAAGTCAGAACATAAATAATTATCAGAGAATAAATACACAGATTTGAAATTCTCATTAAAAAGACATTTTAACCTAATTTTAATCTGAAAATTAATAATCTTCCAAAAGAAGAGGTGATTATAGGGAATGAAATTAACCAGTTCCACCAGGTCCAACTGGGTGAACAAAGTTTTGAACTTTATTAGGTTCAACATGAACCAGAATCACCATGCCCTCATTTTCCTCAGTCGCTTCTCCCACAGTAGCCATGGCAGTGAAGAGGTTATCAATGGCCCACTTCAGAGCATAGAAGCTTCCATCACTCTCATCTACACCCACCATCACCTTCATCCTCATCCTTCGTTGTTCTGCTACTCCACTTTCTTCCATGGCTTTTTCTCAGTTTATCAGTATCAGTTCAACCCTTCTATCACCATTTATATATATATATATATATATATATATATATATATATATATATATATATATATATATATATATATAATTAATTCTATATCATCTACATCATCTTATTCTCACGGTTTTGCCCCTCACACTTTCGCTTCTTTTGAGTATTTTTGTGTCGTTTTCCTCATGCAAATGTTTGAGACTTGGCAGCTCCAGAGTCCATGTTTGCATGACAGGTGAATACGTGTAAACCTGTTACCATTACCTTCATGCACAAATGTTCAATATCATAATTCACTTCTATTATTGAACAATAAAACAATATATTTTTTTAAGAATAATAATTTAATGATATAAAATCTATTTGTTAGACGAAAAAGATTAGATTTATACTTATTTATAATATGTAAATTTTTTATCTTACATTTAAGTATTTATATATCCAGAGTATATTGTAACACTATATATCTATGGCAACAATAATAAATTTCAATAGAGATTTTGTAAGAATTTCATATTATATGCATAATTCAATCTTACACTATATAAATTTTAAGACGAGGTTTACACCATATAAGTTTATCCTAGATGTGAAAATTTTCAACATATTTTTTATTTCATTATTTTGTCTTACAAATTTGTTTATGTTTTTTGCAATTTCAAATTAATGGTAACTTTAATTTTGTTAAACAAAATGTCATTTTTAGATTTTTTTTATTCTTTTAAGTTTTAATTCTTTGCTTTCACAAAATTATAAAAACTATACTAAAATAAAATGAGATATTATTGATGGTTAAATTTCGTCAATAATGTTTAATATTTGTGGACGAATTTTAGTGATAAATTTGCTTTCATTAATAAATCTTGTTTTACCAACAAATTTATTCTTGACAAAAATTTGTCAATAATTAAAAAATTTACTATAATGCTAGATAGTATGTGATATGTGATGCTATGTTAATTTTTTTACAGTTAAATTTATTAACTATACTAAAATATTTTGTATATGATTTTAATTTTCTTACTATGAAAAATTTAAAATTAATAGAAAAAGTTAATAAAAACAGCTATTGTAAATTTTTTTAAAGAACATTTATAAGAAATTTCAATAAAATATTAACCATATTATAATAATAAAATTTAATGGCGATTTTCTATAAAAAAAAGGTTATTTATGTATTTTAAAAATTAAAAACTAATTAATTAACATTTAAAATACAAAAACCAAAATTAAATTTAACAAAACAAAGTGCCGAACATACGTGAGCCTTCATTATTCATCTTTTATATGTGATAAATATTTGTGTGTTGAAAGAATTAACGGTGTCAATCATTTATATTAGTAACAAAGAAAAAATAAATTATTTGGGATCGTAATGGATAGTAAATTATAAAAGAAATATTATTTTAATTTTTAATATAATAGTTACATATTATTATTTATGTTTAATTATAATAATGATAAAAGATAGAAATAAATTAAAATGTATTTTTTAAACAAATCAATAATGAATTAGCGTGAAAATTTTAATTTGTTTAAAGTGGTTTAATGATTTTAGAAAAATAAAAGATGAATACTAATTTAGTTGATGTGATTATATGTAAATGACAAAGTTGACCTTCACGAATAGAATAAGGACAAAAGAATATCGTTAAAGACAATAAATAACAAGATAATGACCCAAATCCAAAGTAAACAATTACAGCATACGAAAGACTTAGGAGACAAATAACTTGTAGAAGAAAATTATGATTACATAATATTTCACCAAAATAAATTATGAAAAATTTAACTCTTAGAATTAAGTTAAGATTTAAAGTGTAAAGAATTTTTTCTCAAAATTCAATATATCAAAATTGTTTTATAAGAGAGAAAACATAATTACATTCAATTGCAAATGCAAATGTAAGAGAAATTAAACATAAATCTTAATCTAATACTCCTTGTGAATCTTAAAAATTAAAATTTCCTTGATTTGTACCTAAATAATTTAGAGATAGAAAATAATACTTTGACAATATATTTTTTTATAATATTTTAACATTATCTATGTATCATTATGTGATTGGTTTATGTTGATGTTTATAATAATTATTATTCACCGTAAATTAATTTTTGACTAATTACATATTTAGATAATATTAAAATGTGTACAGAGATGCATGTGATATCTGAGTCACGCTTGTCCTTCAAGCAAATATGTTTTTCTTTTCTTCTCTATGCATCCATAAAACTCTAAGTGCACCCCTATCTTTCTTTCCAAAATCTTCCACTATAAATATATCTATTATATAAACTACTATTTACATCAATAAAATACAATAAAAAAATGATCCTAATTATGAAGCCAATAAATATAAAATAAAGAAAATAAGAAATTAATTTTGAAAGTAATAATAATAAAAAAAGGCACTAATATTATTTATTTGAACATAATTTGTACTAAACTAGAAGTGAAAAACTTTGTGCATGGCCTGAGCCTCATCAAAAACCAGTTCACCAGAATCATATACGCATCAAACAGTTTGCACTAAAACATAGCATATCCAATTGTAGAGTTCATATCCATCTCATTGAAACCTCTTCTTACTTCTGATAACTCTCTTCTTGCAACCTCAAACAATCCTTCAGCAGCAGCAAGTTCCCCTCTCAGTCTCTTCATCTTGATCTCCAAACCAACCACAGTGTCCTTCAGTTTCTTCAACTGCTTTGCTTTTTCCGTGTAAGCTTTCAAACCCAATGCTGATTCAACATAAGGTTTCAGCCATGCCAAATCAAACCCTGAGGATTTCACAAGTTCCTTCCACAAATCACGAAGATGCTTTATGTCTTCTTCACTCATATCTTTAACCCTTTTGGTCTTCAGAAAATGAAGAACTTGGCCTAATGATGTGAATGCCCATTGTCTGAACCCGCGAGTTCTCTCTTTCTGGCACTGTATAAGGTTTGGATGCCATATGCAAGCCTCTTCCAGCAGTGGAATGAAGGCTTCTTCTTCTTCTGCTAAAATCTTCAAATCTATGAGTTCTCTCAGTGTCAAACTGCTTGAACAACCCTTTTGAGTTTCCCCTTCTGCTGCACTAGATCCTGAGGTTCTCGGACTAATGCTGTCCCTATCCGAGGATGTTTCTGTTGCTTGACCACCTGATGAAGAGTCATGATATGGAGAACAATTTGGGTGAACCTGAATATTGGGTGCTAAATCCGAGACACAGATGTGTGCCTCAATGATGCAGCTGTTCTTCACAAGATATCCTTTGTTATGGTTGTAGAAATCACTTAGATTCAAGAAAAATGAACCCCAGCTACGATATCCTCCATTGAACTTCTGTTTGGTCTCTGAAAATCACAAAAATCGTTAACATCACAAAATTGGCTTATAATATATCATAAGTTGACTTTGTTCTATCTCTTATATCATACAAAAATGTAGATTTTAACCTTAAGTTAACCTTACAAAATCAAACTGTCGTCTTTATGTCTGGTTAAGCTGTTCCAAAAGAAAGAGTCATAATTCGAAAACTTAGAATACCTTTTTCAATTGTTTTTCTGTTGTCCACTTGGTTGATCAGAACCAACTTGAAAAAGGTGTGTCTGGTCCATCCGTACGGAGGTAAAGAATCAGCAACCATCAAATACACTGAAAAATGGTTGACATCACTCCTCAATGGATGCACAAGGATCCTCCTGTGATATCATGAAAACCCATGGTTGATTCATAGAAACTCTCCAAAACAAGGCTTTGATTGTCTTTCTCTCATCACAGCAATGAAATAAAGTGAAGGATAAGGTTCAGTTAAGGAACTTTTAGCTGTTGGCGATTATTCAGTGCTTGTTTTCAATTTGGTGAGCCTATATGTAATGCAGTTATGAAAAGAACACAAATCTGAAGCAGTCTAAAGTTTATCATCTTCACGTACCATGTACAGCCACGGATTTTGAAAGGCTTGGAGCGCAGTTTCATGATATTTTGTTTAGAGAAATCCTCAATTTTCCATGAGAACTTCTCGAAATCAACACTTCTGCTCAATTCAGTCACCATTCCGGTATGTTCATCTGGTGCTAGCTGTAGTTACAAACGAAAGAAATCAATATTACAAGATAAAAACAAAATAGCAAGAACATACGTACATATATATACACACATACATATACCCAGAAGTTTATATACTCACAAAGATCCTGTAAGAGGTTCTGCTGGTGATGAGAAGAGAAGGAGATCAAAGGCTTGTAATCATGAATGCTTGTTATCACTTGGAGAGAAAGATAAGAAAGAAAGAGTAAAAGAGAAAGAGAGAGAATGCTTTTTGGAGAAAGATGACCAAAAGAGAGAGAAAATGAAAGGCAAAGGAGGTATAAAATATAGTCAAGTCAAATGCAAATAGGATGGTTTGGTGTAAGGAATCATCTAACTGGCATTTTTAATGTGTAGAAATTTCAAACAGCAAACAATTAAAGGAAACTTAAACGGAGGAGGCCACAACTTTATGAGGCACAAAGCCAGGCTTATGAAAGTTCAAGGAAATAACATTCCCAACATTTAATATTTTGAGGTTCATTACAACAAGTAATTTAGATTATCTGAGTGTTTTTTTTTTCTATATAATGTGTCTTCAAAAATATATTAAACTTTGATATTGATGTTTTAAAAAATTAATATGTCAGTATCAATATATTTTAGAATAGGATGACAATCCATCCCCTTTAGGTTTAGGTTTGAGTTGGATTGGCCTATGTTGCATGGAATAGGTTTGTCTTCCATAAAAATTGAGGGTTAGTTTTATTGTGTCATAAATCTATCTTTATTAGCAAAATTGAAATAAATTAACTAAATATAAAATTAAAATTCATGTCAAATAAATACGTTAAAGTTAAATCTTTTAAATAAACGTAAAAATAATTTATTCTCTAAACTAAAAAAAATAGCAATTGATTAACGTTGAATGTAAACAAGAGAATTGACTCAAATTTAATATGGAGTTAGTGAATAACAAAATAAAATAAAAGAGTTATGTGTGGTCCATTTTATCTAGTAATGAATTTTAAATCTTTTATATCGACTAGAGATAAAACTAATATATAATATATAAATGAATTCAAATCTCTCATCTGATTTTGTAGGATTGAATTAGACTAAAATCTATTTCATGATATCAGAGTTATATATATATGTAAGATTCTGTTCTATCGATATTATTTCATCAGCTATCACAAAGTTATTAATGTCTAGTTTCACGTTCGATATTACGTACTAAAATATTCGATTTAATCTATACTTTCCCTTACTAACTGTATAATTCACATTATCTTTATTTTGAAGGTGGAATGGAAAGATTAAAAAAAAATCTGTATAAAACCTGAACTAGGAGAGGTTGCTTAGAACAATCGTCTTCCAACGCTAATCTCACCCTTTAAAAAAAAATAAAAAATACTTGAACATAGTTTTATGTCTTGCAATGCGTATCTGTCCTTTAAAAATACTTGAACATAGTTTTAAATCTCTGAATGAATCATGGTAGAGAACATGTAATGTTATTAAATAGCAGTTCCATTGCTTTCAGGAAGTCATAATCTGATCTCAAGAAAAGGTTTATTAAGTTAATTATGAGTGTGGCTTAAGCATTAAGCAATTTTAAAACCAAGTCAAAGCATGTACTGTTACAAAGTATATATACATTGAAGAATATGAAATCGAAAACACTGAGAAAATTATAAGTAGAAGATTTTGGACCATTAGATGTTAGCTGCTTGACCTTTCAACTGCAGGCAAGTTTTTCATAAATTCTAAAACACCAATCATTTTCTGTATATGATTCAGTCAACATTTCACTGGTACGTTTCTCTTTCACCTACATGTATCAAATCAAATGATGCTACTATTTTATTTCACATCTTTTTCTTGGATTTGGATGAAAGATAGTAATTAAAGATGGGGAGCTTCTTTGAATTTAGATAAAAAAGAGAAAGGTAAAAAAGAAAAGTTAAAAAATAATATTCGTGGTGGATTTCATTAATGTGATAAAAAGATTAAATTAGTTAGCTAATATAAAAAATATAAAAATATATATCTTGATTTAATTTTAATAAAGTTAGTATGGATTAAAATTGAAAAATAATTAATTTATAAAATTGAAAACAATTTTTAAATTTATATTTTTGATAAAGTTCTATAAAATTACATGAATTTAAAGAATAATTAAATTTTCAAAATGAATTTTCTAATATTTATTTGGCAATGACATCAAATAAAAATAACTATATAAAATTAATAGTCAATTAAACTTAACTTTTGTAATTAAAATATAGATAGATAGATAGATTGATATGATATTTAATATATAGGTATGTGTGTGTTTTATTATAACTATTTGCATCACAATATTCTCTTACCACTTTTTTTATTATATTTAAATTTAATCTAAATATAAAGTAACTTTCTTTAAAACCTTTTCAAATCATTAAGAACATGTTTAAACAATTTAAAGAACATGTTTAAACAATTTAAATACAGATAATATATAAAAACCAAATTTTAGTCTTTAAATTTAGATAACTTATTTTTTAAAATATATTTGTAGAGAAAAAAGTGACTTGTTGATTTTATTTATTTCACATGACACATGTTAGGGTTTTGCCTCATAGCATTTTCCGTGTTTCCATAATGGTATCTATGATGCAATTAATTTGCATGCAATATGGAATGTAATTAAGGTACAACTTTCCATAATTAAAAATTAATGTTGATTAAATAAATTTAATAATTGTAAGGTCAAAATTGCAACTTATAAAGATTTTTGTTGACTATGTGTATATACATTCTCCATATTCCAACTTCAAATCTAAGTGCATCTTCCGCTTCCAATTCAAAGTAAGGAAAACTAGTAAAATTAAGTTTGAAATCTCTCTTTCTTCTTCATGAGAGGGATACTAGTCTCCTTCTTTCTTCTTTACAAATCTACATAACAAAATGTAATTAGAGGTGTTATAAATATTATAGATAAATATTTATTAGATAATTTAAATATTATATAATAAATTATTATATTTTCTATTTCAATTTATATTATATATATATATATATATATATATATATATATATATATATATATATATATATATATATTTCTTTAATTTTATCTCTGTGTTTTAAATATTTTGAATTGGATTTATTTTATTTAAATATGAATTAATGTAATTTTTGTATCAAATTGACAGTGATGATGTTATGATAATACTATACTATTTATTATTTATTGTTCTCACACAAACAAAAATATTTAAAATAATAAAGCTAAATTGAAAGATCATTATAAAAGAATATTTTTGCACTATGACCGAGTATCTATAAAAGATTCATCATTAACTATATCCATGTTGGTCTATTAAGTTGATACGTACTTGATTCATCAATATAATATAATACGAGAGACACTTGATTACTAACAATGATAATTCATAAGCTAAAAAGTATTTGGGTTAATGGACATAGGCCAATCCAAGTAAAAATTTATAAACAATAACTACAAATAACAAACCTTACAAGGTATGTTAATTATGTTTCATTAATTACCACATTTATTGTTTCTTGACACATTAGGCTAACTTGAGCATTTTCTACAAGTACACTCTTACCCAAAGTTAATTGTTGCAACTCTATTCCCTTATCTTCATCTCCCTTACCACATCATATATATATATGATACTTCATCGTTACAACATGTTCATAGTTGCACAGACTATGATACCTATAGGATTATATATCTAATGATACAAATTTTCTTTGCAAGATTACTACCGAGTACCAATATCATGATCAACAAGTTTAAAATTGAAGATCGACTGCCAATAAATGATACGTTGAAGCTCCTTGCAAGCCTTTAGCATGTAACATATAAAGCCTAGAGGACTGATGTACTATATAAACCAAGTACCTCTCGACCATACCAGTATAGGACTTGTCCTTGGTCAAATGTATGTTGAATTACTAAGTTGACATGTACTTGATTCACCCCTATTCGGCTAGTACAAGGTCACACAAGATACTTAATCACCATAACTCATGATTAACAATAATACTTCATAAACTGACAAGTATTTGGACCAAGGGGTCCAGTACCATCAAAGTACCCATAACCAGTAAGTATAAATAACAAATTTTACGATATATGTTAATTATGTTTTATTAAATACTATATTTATCGTTTGTTGACACTATAGACTAATTTAAACGACAAATTGTTTTTTTCAGCCTTACTAGTTTTAGAAGAATTAACACTCAAAAGGATGATGAATACTCTGAAAATTGAAGGCTAAAAACGAGTCTTTATAAATCTTTATAAAAAGTGAGATTAACGAATCAAATTTATCCGAATGGGCTTGATAAGTTTACATTGAGATAAAGTTGAAATAAAAAACATTAATATGATGGAAAGAAATATGATAAAATCCATGAATTTATTTTATTTCTAATCTCTTTGGTAATATAACATCATTTAAAATTAGGTTACATGAAATTTTAAACTTAGCAAATTTAACTTTAAATGTTAAAAAAAAAAAAATACTTAACAACACCCATGTCTTTCAACATTCGTAATTATATTATTTTGACCTCTGTAGTTTCAGTTGTGCTAATTAATTCTTCAAGTATTTTAAGAAAAAAAAATGTTATTGAATTATGCTATTAGACGTTTCATGTAACAATAAATTGATGAATATATGTGCCCTCCGTTGTCTTTTTCAAAGTTATCCAAATACTATTTTCCATGCACTTGCTTCATTTACTTTCTGTCTCCTTGTTTGTATGTAGAAATGAGAAACATCTGAAAAACATCTTTCGACCTAACCTTATAACTAAACTTATTCAATGTATATTATAACAGAAAAAAAATCATGAAATTAATTTTTTGTCACAAATTTTTTCGTATATATATTCCATTTATTTAACGGATTTTGAAATATAATTTTCCCGAATATAACCATTTTTTTTAAATTTAGTTATAAATTTTAAAAATATATTGTTAGGCATGAATTTTCAGAAAATGGTTATCATGCGAATTGTCATTTTTATTCTCATTGTGCGACCAGGTAAAGTTATATTCACATTGATGTGAAAATTACATTTAAGCTAAATAGTTGACTTAAATTTGAACTTAGTTTTTCTTATTTTAATTGTTTTAAAATTTAATATATTTTCTGAAATGTTGAAATTTTGTCAAACTTAGTTATAATAAAGTTTCCACGAAAAAAGTTAATTACTATGTGAGTAAAATACAATGTTATTCTACAAAGTAAATGTACCCAAGTTTTGTTATGAAAAATTAAGTAAATAAATGTGTTGTATAAATAAAAGTAATTTACTAAAATAAAAGTTGTCTTTGTAAGTTAACGATATCCCGCTGATATAGAAAAACACGTAATAAATACTTTTTATAATACTTAATTTTCTATTTGTGATAGTTTAAATGAATTTCTATTTATCGTTGAAATTTCTTTATTGAGATAAACTAAGAACATTAAGCACGAGTGAAATATGAGTTATTCATGTAAAAAAAATTGACACTCCTTTCAATATAAAATTATAACATTTAATATCACTATTTTTTTTTTTACTTAAAATTGAACTTTGAATTTATAATTAGATTAGTAATATTTATAATTTTAATAGAGTATCTACTGACTTTGTTTTTTACACTATATGTAGAATAATATTTACTATATGTTCAATTTTATTATTCAAAAAACAATTATTAGCATGTTTAGACGAATTACTTTTAAAAGATTTAAGGTAAAAAAAAAAAAAATATATATATATATATATATATATATATATATAATTAATTCCTTTATAAATTAAAATGATCTTACATATAAATTAACCTATGAAAACATTTTTACATGTAGTTTGTTTTAAATTTTATTGTTTACTTCTATGATAATTGTTTTGGAACAAGTCATATATATGACTTAAGAAGCTGTTTCAACATTGTCACATGAACAAGTGGGGTCGATACTTAAGAGCCATGTGACTTTTTCCTCATCTTTATTATATTTATTTATTTATTTTATTAAAATTTATGGAAAATTAAAAAACAGTTGTTATACTTTGCATTTCATTTTGATGATATTTTATTTTATAATTTCCAGTAAATATAAAAAACAACAAAATTATCTTAACGTCTCTGTCTTTGTTATTGATTCCATGTAGAACAAAATAAGCACAAAGTTAAACTTTCACGTCAAACAAAACAAGTTGTCAGAGAGCAATAATAGTACCAACAAGGTCACATGTCCATTACTAAAATAATTCAATAACTCAGGTTGAATAGTCTTAGTATTTTTAAATAATACATCATTTTTATTCCATTTTAAAAATGTTAAAATTAAAAATTAGTATTTAAAAAGTAAATTTTATAGTATACTCAATATCAAAATAATTCAAGTTGAGAAATTAGTATCTTAAAGTAAAATTTGTTTTGTGATGTCCAATAAAAAAAGTAATATATTCAAGTTTAATACTAAACATGTGTAGTCTTTTAGTCATTTTTACAAATATCGAAATTAAAAATAAGTATTTTAAAATAAAATTTGTTTTAGATGTTAGTTCTTGTATAAATGATATTGAGTAACAAAGTTAATTTAGGTGAATAACATGATAGATATATAGAAGAATCATACGTCGTAATGCAAGTGACATTGTACGTGTTACTATATTGGAAAAAAAAAAAAAACTGTGATGGAAAAACATTAATTAATACAACCCTAATTAGATGACTTTTTACGTCTATGATAAAAGAGAACTGAAAAATTAAAGAAAAAAAGTGATATATAATTAAAATTTTATTGTGGTTTTTGTTAATCCATTTTTTTAGTTTTTCATGTCATATGATTTATGACAGATTTAAACAAAAATAATGAAAAAAATGGGTGATGATACTTTTATAAATAATTAAAATTCCTTAATATCTCGACTTTCTAATGGTGTCTAATGTAAAACTATTTAAATTAAGATTTTTAATTTTATATTTATTTATTTCTCCTCTCTACGTGAGTGTTTGTGGAAGTTTTGAAGGCTTTTTTATGGTCAAAATTGGTAGTTATGGGTGTTATTTGGCGATGCATACTTTTCTCTTGTTGCAGTGGAGTTTTGTGAGTCTAAGTGTATCTTTGAAAAATGTGGTTATATCTTAATTTTTGAGGATTTTAATCAAAAGAATGCGTCAATGTCTCCAATAATTTTGTGTCGTTGTTGTTTACTGATTTGTATTTCATATACTAATTTTTTGTTGTATCATTGAGACTATAATTTTGATAACCAAATGGTTCATTGTATGTCAATTAATATAGATGTGCTTCTTAATATTTTAAGCAATTGATTAGATTTGAAAAAAAAAACATAAAACTAAAACTTTATGTGCAAAGTTATGTTAAGTATTATTATAATAAACTTTGACAACTCAATTATGATGACACCTCCAAAACTTATTATAATTTGTCATTACAAGAAAATTTACTAATAAAATAAAATAAAAGAATATAAGCATCTCACAAAATTTATGATAAATTTTATACTTTATGAACATATGTAAAATATATTTATTATAAAAAAATACAACTTTTTATATGAATGAAAGATAAATTAATTAAAATATCATTATAATAATTTTCTTCACGAAAAATATGAGAAATTTTGAACTGCATATATACATACAAAAATGTAAGTATTCAAGCTATCTCTTCTGATACTTTAAAAAACTACCAGTTGATTCAAAAAACCATAAAGAGCTAAAAAAGACTCATTTTTCAACCAAATCCTCTTAAAGTCCTTCCTCTAAGCATGTTTTAAAACATAAATAACTTTCATAAAGTCGTAAATAGAATTTTGTATTCTTAAAAAACTATCCAGATATTCACTCCAACTTCTTTTAAAAAAGACTAGCACGTGAAGCAAAACAAGGACAACTCCTAGCTACACCATCAATATTCACTTTAAACAACATATACAACTTGTCATATTACATTCATAAATGAAACCACCTTAATCTCCATAGTTTGAATATTGAAAAATTTCAACCTAAAAGATCAGAGGCAATATTACTCTATGCTTCTTAGATTTATTTCCCAATCATATAACAAAAGAAAACGTAATTGGATTTTGAAATCTACTATAATTTCTCATCCTTTAAATAATCTAAATAACTATAGTAATGATAGTCAATTTAATCACTTTAAACAAATGGCTACAAGAAGACTTCATAAACTAAACAACAAAATCCAAAAAAGAAAATTGCAAATACTGAAAAGCTTCCTTCAATCATCCCAAAATCATAAAGCAATAGAACAATGAAATAACAAATAAGAGAAAGATTACAAAGAACACATAGCATAATTAATATCATTCATTTTTTTTAACTTCCAAATCAATAGGCAAATGACCATACAACAATTTTCAAAGAACTATATAGTTTTAGTGAGTGGTACCTGTACAACCACACATTTCATACCAAAAAGAGTAAATTTTTTTTGAATTTTTTTGAAAAAGCACACAAATATCATCCAAAGTCCAATTAGACACATGTTTATCTTTATTAATTGTTAAAAAAGAAAAATCACATGAATTAACAACAAAAGAAAAAAAGTTTTAATAAATATCTATCCAAACCGAATGAACAACAAAATATAACTATTATGTCAGAATAAAAAATTCTAATTAATTTAGATATGAAAATGTATAACATGATAACATAATTATAAAGTTTAATAGAATCACCTTTTAAAGTCCAAAATATATTTTTCAAAATAATATTATATGCATTTTTAATATCATGTTTAAATTGATTTAAAATTTATGTAACTTCTTATCAAATTCATCGTAAATTTACATCAAATATTTTATTTAACATAAATTTATATTATCCACATATCCAAATCAGACTGTTATTTGATATAAAATATTACAAAATATTCAATGTGAAAAAAGAGAGTCTGTCTGTTTTATAATATCGTTTCCTCATTATCTAGTTTTAATTTGCAACCATTTTCCGATATAAAACTTTAATAATATGCCATATTAATCAATTCAGTTTAATGTAGTAGTTGTTATTATAAGGAGAAGACAAATATACTAAAATAATGATAAATTTTAACAATTAGTTTTAAAACTATTACTTGATTATTTATTTTGAAGTTATTATATTGTTTTAATAGTATTACAAATTTATTGGTATTATTGTTAATGTAATTATTTTAATAGCTAAAGTTCTGTTTGTGAGTGATACTTTTTTGGATTTAAATTAAACATATGAATAAACATCCTCAATAGAAAAAAGTCAGTGTTTCGAGGTGTGAAAGGGGAATGTTTGCCTTATGAATAATATGAACTATTGAAGTTTAAAAAAGATTTACCCACAGAAAATTGGATAAAAGTTTTCTTATAAAGACTATATATAAAAATTAATGAGTGAATTTATATGTAAAATTTTTGGGTAACCAAAAATATATTAGTTATAAATAATGATTTTCTTATTATTAATTTAATATTCGACTTACAAATCGTTTTTTTTTTTTTTGCATATATCTGTTAAGCTAAGTTTTTAAGATATTGGTAGTTACACTTAAAAATACTTTGTACACTGCTTTTTTCTTTTTGCTTTCTTTAACTTTGAACACTTTTCAACAATGGAGGCCTGTTTGTGGAGCCACATTGCATCCAAAAGCACTTAATTGAGTTTTATGTGGTGCTGATTTTTATTCAAAAGAAAGCAAAAATAATTATGCAAGAAAATTAATGCATCTTTAATTAATTTTTATAAAGTATATACGTATTGATTAATAATAGTGTGATGTAACCATTTGAGGAATTTATGATTATTTGAAAGTTGAAGATTTAATTGAATCTCAATATTCTTCGTAATAAATTTACCGATTTATTAATGTTTTTAAGAGTTAGCTTCTATCAAATATTTATGTTTTATTGAATACTTAAGAACATTATGAATTTGGCCGATAAAAAGAATAAAAGTTTTATTTTCATTAAGTAACATTGTTTCTGTCTTCGTATCATTGATTATTTTGTTCTAATGTTTAATTTATAAAATGAAACAATGTCATTTTCTTTTTATAAAGATGATTAGGGTTTCAAAACTTTAATTATTTTATGGTCGAAGTTTGTGTTGTTTTTGTCAGTGCTACAAAATCAAAATCAAATGCTAGTTAAGATTTAATTAAAAATATATATATATATTTTAATTATTTAATAATTTATTTTATAAAAAATAGATTAAAAATGTTTAAATTTATAAGAAATTTAAAACTTAATTAAATAATATCTTTTATTTTTCATATAGAGATGAATAAACAATTATAATGCAATGTAATTTAATTAAGAATATTCAAATTTATAAGTACTCAAAATTTAACTGAACTTATATATATATATATATATATATATATATATATATATATATATATATTATATTTTTTCTATTTTTTATTTCTTTTAATTGTTTGATTTATTATAAAATTCATTTCGATCTAAAATATTTTTTTTTCTAGTTACAACTTTTTATAATGAATTTTAAATAATTTACGTCAATTATATATATTTATGCTTTACATTTATATTTTTTTAAATATTTTTTATTTATTATATTTTTTTACGTAACAATGTTTAACTCTTTAAATGTTTAATAACATAAATATTTTATTTACCAAGTAATATAAAAAACTTATATTCTTTATTTTTTTAATTAATTTTTGTTTTATTTAGCGAACTATTTTGTTTTCTTTGATTTTTTTTATAAAAATTTTTCATTATTTATTTTTTTTTAATTTTATTATATCTTTAATTATACATTTATTCAATGTCTATTAAATTATTTTTAAAATATACAAATAATAATTTTTTTTAATATTTTTATTTATTATTTATTTTTATATGATATTTTTTTCTATATGGGATATGGAAACGCACTCCATCTTTGTTATCATTTTCAATTTTTAAATACTTTTTTAAGAGCATACATAGTTATACACACATTTTTTTAATTTTTAATTAACTAATATTAATATCTTTAATAAAATAAGTTGAAAAAATATTATCTTTAAATATTAAATTATTTCAATGTAAATTATAACTAATAATGAAATGTTAATTTATAAATATTAATGATTTAAATTATTATATTATTATACGTTAAAATTTTCATATATTATAATATAAAAATAATCTTTTAAGTTAATTTTTAATTTAAAAAAAAAAAGAAGACTGCAACGAAGGAGTAGTTGGAGATATCATTGAACTCACCCAATCGTGATGAGCTGGCGAACTTACCTGTGATTATTATCGGAAAAAATTAACAAAAAATAATAATTCAGTAAAAATAAAAATATTTTAAAAAACATGGCAGTACAAAAATAGAGAGTATAATAAATATTAATAAATGATTTTATCGTTCATAACAATCAATAGTTAATATTGAATGAAATTTGGACCCTCTGATCACGGGAAGGAAATAATGATTAAAGTCCATGATGAAAAATATAAGATCTCTTGCTTACTTATGTTATATGAATCTTTCCATATATATATAGTCAATGAAAACTTTTAATTAGGTTCATTTATTCTGGTACTATTTGTTTCTTAAAATATTTCTTCACTTTCTAGATATTCAACAATTTTAACTATTTTTGTAGTCAATAATATAAAAGGAATATGAAAATGTTAGGGTTTGACTTGTCTTTTGGCTCATCATGTTCATAAATGGGACATTTTCAATTATTTAATTGTCCTAGGATGTGATACTAAAAAGATTTAATTTGGAAAGATTTTATGATTTTGGATTAGTGATTTATTTTTGTTATCACTCTAAAAAAAACTTTTTATCAATAAAAATATTTTATATATATAAATTTATGTCCATCTTTTATTTTATTTGATGTGAAACTTTATTTATACTTAACATATTTTACGTATTTTTTTAGATTTTATATCATTTAATCAAACTATTTTAAAAGTTTTCAGAAATAACTCCATTTTTATTGATTCCTGCAACCATAATTTTCAAACTATTTTAAAATTAAAGAAAGATAAAGAATGATGTATATTTGAATATCGTCCAGAGAACTATTGGAAGTACTAGTAAAGTTTTTTCCTTTCTCCACCCCCACAATTACTAAATGCACCCTCATAATTACTAGTTGCACCCTACCTTAATAGAAAAAAGACTAGATACTCTTCATCATTAAATCACACTACCATCATAGTTAAAAAGACCTCGTTCGAAAAAGCTCTTTCCAAAATATATTTAACCTGGGATATTTCAGAAAACTCATTTTAAAAATCATCAAATGTATTAAGAAAAGTTTTTTCAGGAAATCCAATTCCAGAAAAATTGTTTCTAAATGCATTTTATATATTCTGAAAACACATTTCTGACTTGTTCCTAAAAATTCTCAGAAAATATAATCTAAAAATTAGACTAAAATGATATTTAAAAATTTGGAAAATATGCAAAAAGATTGTGGAGACGCAGGAGTAAAAGCCAACATGTTTTTAGAGAACCTAATACTGAGTCTTACTGAGTCTTGTTTTTTACATTCATCCTATAAATAAACAAAAATTATTATTTTTAGTAAGAAAATAAAAGTAGAAGCTTTGAATAAACAGTAATGTCAAATAATCACCACTCAATATAAAAATATTTTAAAATAGAGAAATTATCTATAAAACAATTTTACTATTCATAATAAGAAGGTTGTCCCTCTTAAAAGAGATCATGAACCACTAGAAGATATATGTTGAAGATATAATTTAGATTTAAATTATTGTTGTACTTAATTAAAAATAATTGAAAGTTGTTTTCTGTTTTCAAAGTTGTTTCCTATTTTCACGTAGAATGCTTATATAATTGTATGTCATTTTGAAAAAAAAGGAATGAATGAAAGTATCGTATTTTATCCCCTGTGAATTGTTTAACATGGTATCAGGTGTTTTTTTAATTCCGGGAATATCTATCTTCATCTTCGGTATCCAATTCCTAAATTCCCAATTTCGCCATGGCCAATCCTTCTTCCACCTCCTCATTGTCTACCACCTTTGCCCCATCTTCCAATATTATCATTCAGCAAGATAATTCTTCTTTTCCCATCACTATTATTCTTGATGACTCAAACTACCCCTTTGATCCCAGTTAATGGACATGCGTATTGGTGCTCGAAACAAATCGGGGTATCTCACTGGCGCAACTGCGAAACCCTCCATTGATGACCCAACCTATGATAATTGGGTTACTGAGAATAAACGGGTGAAAAGTTGGCTTATTAACTCCATGAGCCCCCGTTGATGCAGCAATTTATCCGCCTTGAATCTGCCCATCAAATTTGGGATGCAACTCTGTGCACATTCTACTATGGATCTGATGAAACTTGCCTCTTCGCTGAACCAACAATCTTTCTCCACCAAACAACATGGTCGTCCCCTCTCTACTTATTAAAATGAACTACTCTCCCTATTTCAAGAAATTGATCATCGTAAGTCTTCTTCTGAAACCATCGTGAATGGCGTAGTCCAGATGCATTCTTCCATGGCTCGTTTGCGCGTTCACATCTTTCTTAGCGGCTTGGATTCTGATTTTGACCAAGTTCGTGGAGAGATTCTTCGTAAAGACCCAAAATTGGATCTTGAGAGCACATATGCCTATGTCCATCGTGAACATCGACAACGTATCACTATGGGTCGTCCTGCTCCTACATCGGATTCCTCTGCTCTACTATCTCAGGTTCCTCATTCCTCCCCTGTTAATTATACTCCTAAACACCATAAGGATAATTCTTCTGGAAAACCCTTGTTATGTTCTCATTGTGGTGATTCTGGTCACTCAAGACTCGTTGCTATGAAATCATCGGCTATCCAACATAGTGGGACTTCAGCAAACGCATCAGATCATATGATTCATTATGCTTCTATATTAAAACATTGTTTCCCATGCAGTAATGGTGGTTCTGCCTCCATTACTTCTCAGGGTACCATTACTCTATCAAAAACTCTCACTCTTTATTCTGTTCTTGTCGTTCCTTCTCTTGATTTCAATCTTTTATCTGTTAGTTAGCTTACATCACAAATTAATTGTCGTGTGATTTTTTGGCCCACATTTTGTGTTTTTCAGGACGTCCAGACCGAGCTTTACTTCTTAGAAGTCTCTGAGGGTGGTACTGACTTGCATTGCAGAGCATCTGCTACTAACACTCCACATTCTTCCCATTCTCCTGCTTGGCTTTGGCATAAACGACTCAGACACCTTTCCTTTGGTTATCTTCAAAAGTTATTTCCCCATTTATTTTCAAATTGTCATCCCTCTAAATTTCAATAAATTTCAATGTTCTACTTGTGAAATGACTAAAAGTCATCGCATTCCCTTTTACCCCAGTATGAATAAAAGTTGTATTCCCTTTCAAGTAATTCATTCTGATATTTGGGGCCCTGCTAAAGTCCCTTCGTTTTCTCATTCTTATTATTATGTCTCCTTTATTGATGAATGTACTCGAACGGTGTGGGTCTCTTTGCTTAAACATAAAAATGACGTCTTCCCTGTTTTTCAGAAATTTCACAGTATGGTTCAAACACAATTTAATACTTCCATACAAATTTTTCAATCAGATAATGGCCTCGAATATAAGAATGGATCCTTTTCTGAATTCTTAACCTCTAAAGGGATAAAACATCAAACTTCTTGTACATATACACCTCAACAAAATGGACTAGCTGAGAGAAAAAACATACAATTGTTGGAGGTTGTACGGGCTTCATTATTTGAATTGAATGTCCCTTCCCATTATTGGGGTGAGGTTGTCCTCTCTGCGGCCTATCTTATAAATCGCACTCCTTCTAGTGTTTTAGGTTTTCTCACCCCTCAAAAGAAGCTTGAAACTTTCTTTTCTATTCCACATGTCATGAATCTTGAACCTCGTTGGTTGCACTGCCTATGTTCATATTCCAAAAAAATTACGCGGTAAGCTTGATCCTTGTGCTAAAAAATGTATCTTTGTCGGCTATTCCGACGTCCAAAAAGGATATCGTTGCTTTGACCCTCAAACCCACAAAATGTATGTAACGCTTGAAGTATCCTTTAGAGAGTCTGAACCTTTCTATTCAGGGGGAGTCATTTCTTCTTCTAAGGGGGAGATTCATCACATTAGAGAAGAATAATTATGCTTACCTTTACCTGTGACTCCTACTCCAACATCTCCTCTTATTATAGACAGTCCACCAAATCAAAATCCTTCTCCTGAAGTCTCCACCGATTTTCCAGGTACAGATCTTGTCAATGCAAGTCATTCTTCACAAAATGAGGCACCAAGTCTACCTTATATACTAGAATCACCTGATGTGGGCAGTTCTGAAACACATCCCGAACCTACTACTGAGGTAACTTCTGTCTCTATTGTAAACTCTTCCATCCTAACTTCTTCTAACACTCACAATACCCAAATCAGAAGATCAGGACGACAAAATAAAGGTATATCAAAACCAGTTTATGAACCAGATTCGAGAGTGAAAGTAAAATACCCTATTAGCAGTTATGTATCATCTCATAGATTATCTGAATCATATGCTCTAACGGTTGAACAATTATCCATTGTATCTATTCCTAATAGTGTGCAGGAAGCATTAGAAGATCTTAGATGGAAGCAAGCAATGAACATAAAGATGGAAGCACTTCAGAAAAATGAAACTTGGAAACTAACTTCTTTACCAAGTGGAAAAAAGACAATTGGGTGCAAATGGGTATACACTGTGAAGTTAAAAGCAGATGGAAGTATTGATAAATACAAGGCAAGACTCGTGGCAAAGGGATACACACAAAAATATGGGGTAGACTATCAAGATACATTTGCTCTAGTGGCTAAACTTAACACAATATGAATCCTAATTTCCATAACAGCTAATAGAGATTGGCCCCCTGAAACAATTTGATGTAAAGAATGTCTTCTTGAATGGTGATTTAGAAAAGGAGGTCTACGTGGAGGTTCCACCGGGAGTACAGCTACCCCCTTCAAAAGAAAGTGTAGTCTGCAAATTAAAAAAGGCTTTATATGGCCTTAAACAGTCACCCAGGGCATGGTTTGGAAGACTCACGTTAGCAATGAAGAAGTTTGGGTATAAACAAAGTAATTCAGACCATACCTTGTTTATAAAGCATAACAAAGGAAAGGTGGCCATACTTATTGTCTATGTAGATGATATGGTGTTAACAGGAGATGATGTGGAAGAAATGAAATTACTTGAGAAGAAACTGGCTGTTGAATTTGAAATCAAGGATTTGGGACAAATAAAATACTTTCTTGGCATAGAAATTGCAAGATCTGAAAAAGGTATTTTTCTATCTCAAAGAAAATATATTCTAGACCTTTTATCTGAGATTGGAATGTTGGCTTGCAAGCCAGCCGATACTCCAATTGAAATGAATCATTCTCTTGCTGTATATCCAGACCAGATTGAGACGGATAAACATAGATACCAGAGGTTAGTAGGAAAGTTAATTTATTTATCTCACACTAGACCTGACATTGCCTATTCTGTGAGCATTGTAAGTAGGTTCATGCATTCTCCTAGTGAAGAATATATGACAGCAGTATACCGTATCCTTAGATACCTCAAAGGTTCACTAGGGAAAGGTTTATTATTTTCAAAAAATGATAGAGCTTACAAAGAAGGATACACAGATTCAGACTAGGCTGGAGATAAAACTACAAGGCAATCAACTTTAGGTATTTTACCTTTGTAGAAGGCAACTTAGTCACATGGAGAAGCAAGAAGCAAAAGGTAGTTGCAAGGTCTAATGCTGAAGCTGAATTTAGAGGTATGACATATGGCATTTGTGAATTACTATGGATTAGAAGCGTCCTAGCTGATTTGGGAATCAAATATGAACAACTAATGAACCTTTACTGTGACAACAAGGTTGCGGTAGAAATTGCACATAACCCGGTTCAACATGATAGAACCAAACATGTTGAAGTGGATAGACATTTTATTAAGGAAAAGCTAGATAATCAAGTAATTCAAACTCCACATGTTCAGTCTGAAGATCAACTTGCTGATATACTAATAAAGGTTGTTTCAGGAAAGGTGTTTGAAGAAGTCATTAACAAGTTGGGCATGATTGATATTCATGCACCAACTTAAGGGGGAATGTTGAAGATATAATTTATATTTAAATTATTGTTGTACTTAGTTAAAAATAAGTTGAAAGTTGTTTTCTGTTTTTAAAGTTGTTTCCTATTTTCACGTACAATGCTTATATAATTGTACGTCATTTTGGAAAAAGGAATGAAATCGTATTTTATTCCCTGTGAATTGTTTAAGAATATCTTTAAAATTGTTCATCTTGTTTGTATACAAAGAACATACATATATATATATTCAAAAAGAAGCATATATATATATATATATATATATATATATATATATATATATATATATATATATATATATATATATATATATATATATTCAAAAAGAAGTATATTGAGGAAGAGAATAAGCACCCAAAAGAAAACTACATGATCAATATTTAGCACCCAAAAAACACCCAAAAGAGGTTTCTATACAAATCATCTGAAGAAAAACAATTACATGAGAGCCAAGAAATCCTAAGAGATCAAGTTATACACCTTGCACATTGTTGTCAGTATCATTTATAGCCCTCTGAGCCTCATTATTAGTGCCTGGATTGCTTGTGGCACCCTGAGCCTCATCATTAGTGGCTGGAGTGGGAGGCCCATCAGTAATGACTATAACTAATTTTTCATAACATCCTTTCGCTTTTGTAGTTCTTGAACGATTCCACAAACTTATTCTCGTCTAGACGACGGAGGGCCTTACTCAACCGTACCTTTATCAAATTTTTTGACCTTGAATTTCTTTTTCATACTCCTCTATTTCCGTCAAGTTTGCCATGATGAATGAAATGCTAGAAATTTGCACGATCTTCTTTTTCAGCTTTTAGAGATTACTGAAATCTTCACTTACTCTTAAAATGAATCGAATGATTTTATATAGCCTTATGATGAGTAAAAAATGATATAGCCTTATTGTGAGTAATAAAATATTAACTAAATAATATAATATTTTATATAGTCTTATGGTAAGTAAAAAATGATGAATACTAATTTTTTTGTTAATGCTTTTTATTTTATAGTTTTACAATTTAAGTTATCTATATAACATCATTAGATTTATTTTAATATATACCTATCCACAAATCCAAAGATTAAAGGTATCTAAATGGTTCCAACAACATGGAACAGGGACACGTTCACGTCATCCTTTTATTACATTGAACTTTCTTGGGTCATACATTAAGTTCACTGATAGGAAATAATATATTTGATTATAGTTTACCTTATTTAGTTTCTGCATAATTGATTCTGTATTAAATAATTGATATATTCTTTCCGTAATTATTGTACGTTAATTATTGTACGCTGATTATGTATATTCTATATATTGTACGCTGGTTACTCTTTCAAGATCAAGAAAACACATTTGTTACAATCTTTACACTCAGAGAACAAAATAGTGGAGGGGCTCACCCAAGATGAAATGCTTGATGCTATTTTTGAGCTAAATGCTCGAACCACCCTTTTCACCCTTTGTGCCACTAATCCTAACAAAAGAGGAGAGCTTGCCACTGCTTGGGTTAAATATGACAAGGCCTCTAAGGTAATTGTTAACTTTAAGGCACAATTTCCACAAGCAATCACTACAAGAAATCGATGTATTACCGGCGGAATATTACCGGCGGACTATAGGCCTTCGGTAAATTATATTTACCGAAGGATTTTCCGAAGGACTTTAGCACAGGAGTTTATCGAAGGAATTTGGCCTTCGGTACTTCGCATGGGACATTACCGAAGGAATTTGACCTTCGGTAAGTGGTTGGTGTATTACAAAGTAGGATTTTTCCCTCTCCTCTTTTCACGAAAGTGTTTTACCCCCAATATTCAGATACTCCCAACTCTCTCTGCACACTGTTCCAAGAACGTCCTTCGGCCTCATTTCGTGTCTTCGTCGTTCGGCCGGCCATTCCAAGAACGTCCTTAGAGTCGTCTTCTCGAAGGGTCTTGGGCGTTGGCTGTCGGTGTTCGCCTCGTTAGCTGTCGGTGTTCGCCATTCATATTTTCATTAGGGCGAAAATCAGGTATTGCCTCTGACATTTTTATTTCGCACTGAAACACATATATATTCCCTCCCTTGTTTGATTTCCCCAATCTGAGAACCCTTGCAGTGAAGAGGAAGAAGGGTCGTAGGCGCGAGGTGGTGGAGCTCGTGAACCACCATTGCAGTTCAATCGTGCCTCCGCAAAGTTCAGTTTCGGTTTGAGAGGAGTCCTGTTGTTGACACTTGACTGGCGAGGTAATCTTTCGTTCCCCACCTAAAACCCCACATATATGATGTGATGGAAATGTGGTGTGGTGTGTGATTCT
>NC_028358.1:2248827-2265068 GCF_000741045.1 Vigna radiata var. radiata | reverse complement strand
TAATCGTAGTCTTGATTCATAACTTTGTGCCTTCTATTGTATATTTGACTCATACTTTATCATAATTTTTAACAGGAAGAATTCTCCGCAAAACTTTCACGGGTCAGATCCTCACATTCTTCATGTCCTCAGTCAACCCAACCAACAGATGATGAAGAAGACCTTATTAGGTCACAGTGTTGGATTGATNTTGTTGGTGGAAAGAAAAAAGGAAGAATATATGGGACCGGGCAATTGGCTGCAAATTACAGTGCAGGTCGTGGTGGTCTAAAGCACCAACCTTCTTCTTCCTCCCAGCATCCTGAAGAGACTGTCAATGCCCTGACACAGCGGCTTCAAACACGTGAACGAGAATATAGTGAACTCAGACAAGAGTTTACCAATTTTAAAGAACTGGTCATGAGATTGCTTCCTCAGTCTGCAGTGCCTTCGGCCTCTCATTCGCAGCCCACACCAGTTCAGCCTACTGAAGCTCAACACACACATGTCCAGCCCATACCAGTCCAGACCCCATCAGTCCAGTCCCCATCTGTCCAGCCACCATCTGTCCAGCCACCATCAGAGCCTCAAAACAATGAACAACAAGACAATCATCCAGCTCAACATTATGACGACTATTAGTTGACTTATGGGATAACTTTGCACATTACTTACATTATTAATTATTACCTCTTTTCCTTCTAAGAACAATTTTATATTTAGTATGCGTATGGTTAGTGGAGTTCTGTTTAGTGTATCAATTACAAATTTTCAGACATTAGACATTATATATATCTGTGTGTTTGGATTTGCATTGATTGGAGTTGACTCCACTTGGTGAATGTTGGATTGTATTTTGAGTTGGATGTTGGACATGAATTGTGCAGGTTTATTTTGGATGTATAAATTTCGTAATACTGTGCAGGTTACTGTTTTGAGTGGGATTATATAAGAATGAAACTGCCAATAAAGACCACATTACCGAAGGATAAATCCTTCGGTAATTACCCAAGTAGTGTCTTCAGTAATTACCCAAGGATATTTCCTTCGGTAATTACCGAAGGATCCAGCCTTCGGTAATTACCGAAGGAAAAATCCTTCGGTAATTACCGAAGGACTGTCCCTCGGTAATTACCGAAGGACAAAATCCGTCGGTAATGGTTTTCGACAAAGGTTTTTCCGACGGAATTTAGACCGTCGGTAAGCTGTCGGTAAAATGAATTACCGGCGGAATATACGATTTAGTGACGGACATTGGCCTTCGGTAATACCATCAATTGTTGTAGTGAATGTTGTGGTTCAAAGTCACCAAACATTGTCTCTCACTCCTGATTCTCTGTTGCCATTCATTCAACACTTGTGAATGAAAAAAAAAAATCCTTTAAATATAGTTACAAAAATTTTAAAAAAAAAATTATCATTTAAAAANTAAGAATAAGATGTAAAATTTGTAGTCCTCTAAGCATGTCTATACCAATCAAAGTAAAAATTTATCTACTCATTTTCATTCAAATTTATATTAAAAAATAAAAGCGCTTACTTACCTCTAAAAGTCTATACACACTTTATCGTATAATCCAAACGGTCAATTATGTAACAAAGATTACCACAAACTGTTTTCATGACTATGCAACTATTATCAATAGACTGGACGATTAATTTATAAGAAGATTAATTTTAATACTAACCAACTTAGAATAAAGTGTAACTATTACCAATTAGATCATAATTTAGTCCTCACTAATCAAATGTTTATTCTGAACTCTATAAATACATGTTTTGATATAAAGAGGTAAGTGATCACATTTAATACATATTAAATATTTGAACTATCAAACTTGAACTGACTTTGACATCTAAAGTATCTTCTACAAGTGATCTCCTAACAATTCTATCAGAAAATGAGTATGCAGTACCTTCTATATTTTCGTAACTATATTTAAGGGATATTTCGCTGCGTTTGTATCAAAGTTTACCGATCTAAATATTAGAAAAAAAATTATGATATTGTTTAGTATTGAATCTAAAAAATATATACCTTCTATTTTTAGTATTGTAAAATATAAAGTAAGTTTCAAAATTAATAACAGAAAAAAAAAAGAGTCAATATTTTACTATGTAATAAATGAAAAGTGTTTTAAGAGTTCAAAAGGGAGATGAGTATGAGAATGAAGACTTAAT
This sequence comes from Vigna radiata var. radiata, assembly GCF_000741045.1. Taxonomy (NCBI): domain Eukaryota; kingdom Viridiplantae; phylum Streptophyta; class Magnoliopsida; order Fabales; family Fabaceae; genus Vigna; species Vigna radiata. The sequence continues at coordinate 2,262,908 of NC_028358.1, read as the reverse complement.
AGATACAGTTGTTGTTTTTGTATTCAATTTAAATATATTTTAAATTTCTAAATTATAATGCTAAATTGAAATTAATTTTATTCAAAATTTTGACACATTTTTATCAATAAACTTTAATAAATAAATAAATATAATTTTGTAATCCAATTATATAAAAATTTATTTTAATGTCAAACACATTTTCAGATAAACATTAAAAGGAGAACATCTTAAACTGTATAAACAAGTTACATATCAGCATAAAAGGTATTTGACATATCAAAAATGGTAATCTAAATGACTTAAAAAGATTATATTTTTTTAAATTTTTAATTTAATAACAATCAAAATGTATCAAAATTTAAATTAAAATAACTCCAATTTTTTGTCAAAAAAGACTAAAAATATGTATAATTCAGTTTAATTTAAGAGACTCTCTAGACCTGTTATCACTTTTATTATAACTTGTTAAATAAAAACGTCAACCGATAATGTAACGTATACTCATGAATTAACTTATCATTAGAGACTTTGATAGCATAATTACATGTAATTTTCTTAAAATTATTTTCAATATTATAAAAATACATAGTTATTTTATAGAACAATTTGGTGACATGATAAGTACCAACCAATTTGGCTGTATATGGCTGTTACTTATTAACATTCTTACATCATACATGAGACGTAACATAGAATTTAAGTTTAAGCAAACAATTTCCGTCAAAATTTAGATGTTCTTCAAATTATTTTATTTATCATAATCAATCTAATTTTATATTTTCAATTAATTTATAAATATTAAATTAAATATATTTTTTATATTTATATTCACCTTAGTTTATAAAAAAGTTTAAATTTTTAATAAAACAATTTATATAAATAAATATACAAAAAATTGTAGATGCCGATTTATCAAACATTCTAAGTAATGCAACCTAATAAATTTTATTCAGTTTTACTAACATGAAATAGTAAAAATATATTCTAAAACATATTTATTGATATAAATATTCATATATTAATAATATATATCTCAATATCATCATAATTTGATTATATCATCAAATTCTTTAATATTATATATTCACAAAATATATGATATATTAAATAAGGTATGAAATTATTATTATTATGTTAATTAAGAATATATATATATATATATATATATATATATATAATAAATTATTAAATATGTTATAGTTATTATAATTTGTTAATAAATTATATAAACTGATTTAATCAAATAAATTATAATTAAAAATTACGAAAAGTTTATATGTTACCAGGTTTTTTATATATAAATTAGTAATAATTTTAATTTATTAAAGAAGTCACATTAAAATTATTAAATCTTAAAAAAGAAGTAACTGATATTATACAAAGAAATCATAATCCTCCTATATAAACACGCTTATTATTTTTATCCTTTTCTATTTATTCCTGTTGGCCGAGAAAATGAAAGAATTTCAGGTACTCTATAACTTCTATTTTTTATTTAAAAAAAAATTAAGAATAATTTTATCTTGTAAGAGTGTATTGTTTATTAATTTTTTATTTGTGATTCATGAACGATCAATTGGTATCAGAATTATTTGTATCAATCTTATTCTCGTCTTCCCCAATTTTAGAAGAAATCATATTATGAAATTTAGGGTGTCGTCGCTTAAGTGGTTATGGCTTGTTATGTTCATTGATTTAATGAATGCTCTGAACGAGTGGTATGAAATTTAGGATTTCTACTATTCAAATTTTACTTCTTTCTTTAATGTTGCACCCGTCTGTCTGCGTTCTCAAAACGCCAACCGTTATTTTTATTCAGACATTTGGTTTTAATATACTGACATGTATGGTTGGAAGTTTTATATCGACTAGAAATAAAATCAAATTATAATATATAAATAGGTGTAAATCTCACTTTATTCTTATGGATTAAATTAGATTTAAAATCTACTTCTTAGTATATATATATACGAATACTTATTCTATAGTTTGATTTTCCTAACTAAAAATTAATATTGTTTGTTTTTGTTAGTGTTACGGTTGAAGCTTAGAAGTTACTGCATGGAGAATCAGAATACGAAGGATAAAGTGTTTCAAAAGTTTACATGGACCATTACGAACTTTTCCTCGTCACACTCCAAGAAATTGTCCTCGGATATGTTTTCTCTCGATGGCTACAAATGGTGCTTGATTCAATTACTGTCTACTGTACATTTTCCTCTTTCTATTATTTCATCTGTTTTTCTCATTAAGTTTCGCAAAACTTTGTTTTAAGGAGGATTCATTTCTTTCCAAGAGGGAATCGTGTGGACTGTTTCTCAATTTATTTGGATGCTGATGTTGCTACTATGCCTCATGGATGGGAAAAATTTGCAAATTTCCAACTCATTCTCATTAATCAGCTCAAACCCAGAAGAAATATAATAAAAGGTATATTTCTCATTATCTCTCATATGTTGATATTTGGATATTATTTTCTTAGGCGAATGAATATATATATATATATATATATATATATATATATATATATATTTATTTATTTATTTATTTAATTATTTATTTATTTAAGAATTGTATGATTTTGTTTTAAACTCGATATACAACTCATTCTTGATGTATGAATTTGTCAGAAAGTAGCCACAGCTTCAATTCAAAGCAAGGTGTTTGGGGTTTCTCATTCATATCTATGTGTGGACTTTGGGATTCTAGTCACGGATTCATTGTAAATGATACTTGTATAATTGAAGTTCGTATATTGATTCATAAGTTGGAGGATGAGAAACAAGTTGATGAATCAGTGAGAGTGGATTTTAGGGGCATAGGAAAAGTAGAGAAAAAATTTATTCCTCTTTTGAAAGAAGTTTGTTCACGATATCCTTCACTTATTGATAACAAGAAAAGAAAAAGTCAAATATTCATTGAATCGGCTTTTACAGCTCTTGGGAGAGTTCTTTATTTTCTAAAGACTAAAAAGGTGAGAGACATGGACTATAACGCTTGCAATCATCTCCAAACTTTATGGGAGGAACTTGAGACTTTTGAATTTGATTTATTATGGTTGAAACCTCATGTTCAATCTGCATTAGGCATGACAACTTCTCTTGAGAAAGTTCTTGCGATAAAAAGGTTGGAAGAGAAAGTGACTATTTTGGAGGATAATATCTTTATTTTAGAGAAGAAAGAAAAGACTTTGAGAACAAAGAGGATTGAAGCAGAGCTAAATCTAGAAATAAACAGAAGAGCCTTGGTGAAAGCAAAAAAGAGTATTGAAAACTGTGATTTGAATGCTGAACTAGGATATGGAAAACCATGAATTGCATATCATAACTTTATTCTCTAGTATAATTATATTTATTTGTTTGTTTAATCTTCATTAAGCAGAAACAGGAGCATGAAATTGATATTTATAAGGGTTGGTTTTTGTGTTTATTTTATGATGCATCGTATATTTCTTTTGTTCATGAAATTAAACTGTTACTTTCCCACTAATCTCAGATAACATGAGTGATATGTTGTCAAAACTTCTATTAATTGTCTATATATAAAGACTTATTTTATTATGTTAATTGAATATGGTTTCATTACAAATTACGAAATATGTCGAAAATGATATTAGTAAATTGTAGCGTGAGAAGCAAAGTCATTAAGACAAAGGCACTTTCAATTCATAAATTCTAAACAAAATTTCTTTGTAGTAGGTTAACAAAAGAATAAACAAATTTAAAATAATTTTGCCTTTTAAGTCAATTTTTTGGAGAAGTTTAAAGTTCATGTTTAAAACCCAAATCTTATAATAATTATAGGAGTTTTCAAAACTTAAATATAATAATGAATTACACAGGGTTTGAAACGATGACTATTCATTTTAATATTTTGGTAAATCTATCTTTCTTATTTCAAAATTTTCAGTATGCCTTTTGCGTCACTTTTCTATTTTTTAGATTTAAAATTAATTTCTAAAGTGGAAAGTCATCCGGTTTATATTTTATATTTGTTTATTTAAGAATAAAATAGTTAACATGTCCCGACTTTTTTAATATCACGGTGCAAAAGTATTTATGAAAGATAACAATTTTTATTCAATTAAAAATGCTAAAGCTAAACATAACCATAAATGTTATTTAGAAATATCATAATATCACTTTTACATAAAAAATACCATATTATAATTTGGCCTTATCTCTAGTCGATGTAGGACTTCCAACCGGAATACTTTCAAATAATATAAAATAAATAATAAATCCCCGAACATAACATCCCAACTCTCGTCGACTACTCAGATTCGATCTTATTTGCAAACCATACTCAAATCCGATCTTATCTGCAAACCATCTACTCTCGTATCGTAGGTGGAAATCACAACCACAACTTTCAGGATGAGCAACCAGAATTATCTTATCATACAATATACAATTATATTAACCACAATAATAACCAAATCATAAACATATATCATCACAACATTACCATCACAATAACATCAACACTCAATGGTCTATTCTACACTACCACACCACCTAACCACCATAACAAATTCACTACGAGTCACACGACATCCTCTTCCTGTATCACACATCCAAATAGAATCTCTTTCCCGCATCACACGGCCGAAGAGAATTTCTTTCCCGCATCATACGACCGAAAGAGTCATCATTACCAGATCATCATCATCCACACTCCTATCCTCACTCTCACGTAATGTCCTATTAAATCCATGGTTCCTCCACAAGTCATTCCTCTCTTCTTTCCTTTCCACTAACTACACTTTCACGTCACCCATCATCATCATCATCATCACTCCAAATTTACCATGCATCCCAAAAGCCATACAAATTGCAACATATAATAAAGAATATCATACAATGGCAAACCATACACACAAGATAATTCTAGTCACTCCCCTTATCTGGTCTCGTATTCCAAAATCATCAAGAAAGCTTCACAACGTCACCGATGGTCCTCCCATTTTTTTATGCCCCGTTCTCAACTCTATTTTCTCTTAGAAAACTTCTTTTCTCTCCCTTATCTTTATAATTTTCGTTTTTTTCTCTTAGGGTAGCAAAATGACAACCAATTCTTCTCCTTTTTATCCTCTTCTATTCTATATCTATCCTTTTAATATCAATAAAATCTCTCACTTTATATCTAAAACCACTCAGATTTCCTCTCTTATTCTATCTTAACTACTTTTTAGAATATCATCAACCACCAAATCTTTTTAAAATCTACAATATTTAATAATGATTTTATCTAATAATAATATTTCTCTTAATCTTTAAACCCACCAAGATTATATCTCTTATTTTCATTTAACTAACTTTTAAAATAACAACAACTAAATATTTTAAAAGATTTACATAATATTATTTTATTAAATATCCAGATTATTTAATTTGCATACTTTTCCTTTCTATACCATCTCTTAATTAATTTCTACACCAATTAAATAAAGGTAAAAGACCTTTTTACCACTAGGCAAAAAAATATAAAAATAAAGAAATAACATAACAATTATGTTCTAACAAAAATATATAGTCAAGAACACTAATCTCCAAATAAAAACCCAAAGTCTCAAAACTACTTAATTTTTAAAACTCCTATTTTTCCTGGATCTTACATAACAGGTAGAAAAATATTTATGAATTGGTTTTCATTCATAAGATTTTATAAATGTTTAGCTATTATTTTTTTTTAATAATTTTTTAATTTAGTTTTATAAAAAAAATTTATCCTAATTCGTGTGTGGGTTAGGATCAAAATTTATTAAATGAGTTAATTTGACAAACAAATATAATATTCATTGGTGAAATGAGTATTATAAGATGTGTACATGTGGGTTGATAACAAGGTGGGATGACTATGGTTTTAACTATTTTATCTTTATTTTTTAAATAAAAAATTTATTTTATTTTTAGAATGAAATTTTTGTTTCATACTATTTTTTAATGAATATATCGTCTTATGTCATACATGTCTCTTTATTGTTCGAATATTATTTATATAATTTGTTTTCAAAAAATTAAAATCACAACAAAAATATATGATATCTGTTAAATATTAATATATATTCTCTTTTCAATAATGTCAAATATAAATTAAATTATAAAATTAGTGACAAATAAAAGTGAGTCTGTCTAATGAAAGCAATGATAGGTTGACATATATATATATATATATATATATATATATATATATATATATATATATATATATTTGACATAATTTTTATAATAAAAAAGAAAAGATAGTAAAAGTGTCAACGTATATTTTTTATTTAATAAATTAGAACTATTGTAAAGTTTAAAATGGAGATGATTATTAAAATGAAGATTAAATATATAAATACCCACTCGTCATTGTTCCATACTTAATTTAAAAAAAAAAAGTTACACATATCGATTCAGTTCAAAAACGGACGTTACATATCAATACAATTAGAAAAAGAATTGTATATACTCAATCCATCAAACATTCTAATAATAGAGTCTAACATGGTTCATTCCATTTTATTGACCTAAAGTAGTCATAAGATATTTTAAGATATATTTATTGATTGTAGATATTCATATATTAACAATATATGTGATTATAACATTATTATTATTATTATTATTATTATTATTATGATAAAATATTATTTTGATATTATTTGATATCATATTGATATTGTCTATTTTTATCACATAGGTCATGGGTTCAAATACCATATAAACATGTATGGTATTTCACTAAAAAAATATACTCTCTCATACACACTTTTTTTTACTTAATTTAAACTTTCCTACTAACTTAAGTCTTTTACAAATTGCACGGTATGGTATATAATCAATTATATCTGAATGAATATCTGATTAAAGATATTAATAAGTAGAAGATAAAATAATCAAAGGATAATCAAGAATATCTAATTAAAGATATTTAGTTACTAACTAAATTTTTAGATAAATTATTTATATTTTATTTTGTTTATATTTTATTGGATTTATGTCAGATTAAGGTTTATGACACAAATTATAAATAGAGAACTTGAATTACAAGCTAGGTAGTGATAACAAAATTACTAAATATACAATTGTAAGGTGAGACTAATCAAAACTTGAGCGTTAGAGTGCCTTTTGCACATCCTCTGTCAAGAAGAACAACACCACGTCATCGAGGTTAATCTCTCTACTTTTTCAAATCTCAAGAGCATACATCAGGATACTCAAATCCACTTAAATCTTAGACACTTGTTTGTTGAAGATATATATTCTGAATCGCAGTAAGAATAAATATGCGGCAAAAAGTTTGATTCTTCAAACAACTTGCAAAGAAAAAACATGATGAAAATTAAACTTCTGGAAAATTGTATTTGTAGTTTATTTTTTTTTTTCATGAATGACTATTATCTTGTTCCATCGTCTTATTTCTTTTCATTGATTAAAAAAATATGAGATTGTGAAATTATGTTTTCAATAAAATGACAAGTTGCTCTTATTATCATTTTATATTTGTTATAAAATTGAATATATCTTAATACACGACTATACTTATTTTAAAAAATAAAAATAGGTTAAAAAAAGTGATATTAATATTTCATCCAAGAAAATGAATAAACTTTTCTGAAAGACTACACTAAATAGACAAATTAAAATCTGTTACTTTTACATTATCCTGGTTTGGTCCAATTTCCATAATATTGGAAAACATAACTGAATAATGTAAAAACAACATCCAAAACTTTTCTCAATACGCAATCCAATAAACTGCGTCTACCAAGGCCGAAGTTCATAAAAGTAAAATTATTACTTCAATTTTCATACGTATAAATTTACATTACACAATAATGAAAAAACAACTTTCAAAATTTTTCTGAAAAGTTCTTCGCGAACTCTGATGTGTGTTTCTCATGGATACTGAATCATTTGATCTTCCTAACTGAAAATCAATATTATTGGTTTTTGTGAGAGCGACGGTTGAAGATCGAAAGTTACTGAAATGGAGAATCAGAATACGAAGGATAAGATGTTTCAGAAGTTTACATGGACCCTTACAAACTTCTCCATGTTAGGCTCCAAGGAATTATTCTCAGAGACGTTTTCTCTCGATGGCCACACATGGTGCTTGATTAAATTACTGCGTACTGTACATATTGCTCTTTCATACGATTTCATCCTTTTTTTTTTCTCATTAAGTTCGGTAACTTTGCTTTTAGGAGGATTTTTATGTTTCCAAAAGGGGATGATGGGGACTTTTTGTCAATTTATTTGGATGCTGGTGTTGATACTATGCCTCATAGATGGGAAAAAATTGCGAATTTCAAACTCATTGTGATTAATCAGCTCAATGACGAAAGAAATATAATAAAAGGTATATTTCAAACTTACCTCTCATGTTGATATTTGAATGTTATTTTCTTAGGTGAAAGAAACTGTTCTTCTAGCAATTTCATAATTTTACACGACTCTCATTTGTAAAATTTCCTCCACACCATTTACTTATAAAAAATACTATATATTTTATAGATGAATGGGGTATACGTATTTTGTTTGAAGTCTTTACCTAAACAAATAAAACTTTGTAATATTTTATCAATATATATTTACCTGAGGATCCAACTGACTTTTTATGTATGTATTTGTCAGAAAGTAGCCATACGTTCAATTCAGAAGATGATGACTGGGATTTCACTTCTGATATATCTTTAGATGAACTTTGTGACTCTAATCGCGGGTTCATTTTAAATGATACTTGTATAATTGAAGTTCATATAGTGATTGATATGTTAGAGCATGAGAAACAAGTTGATGTATCAGAGAGGAACATAGACAATATTAAGCTTGTTGAAAGCATTGAGAATCGTTCATCCGTGGAAATGATTTCAACCCAATCATTTGGTGAGGTGGTGGATTTTAGGAGTATAGGAAAAGTAGAAAAAGATTTTATTCCTCTATTGGAAGATGTTTGTTCAAGATATCCCTCACTTCTGAATAGCAAGAAGCGGAGAAGTCAAAAATTTATTGAATGGGCTTTAACAGCTTTGGGTAGAGTTCTTTATTTTTTGAACACTAAAAAGGTGAGAGACATGGACGATGATGCTTGCAATCATCTCCAAATTTTATGGGAAGAACTTGAGACAGTTGGATTTGATTTGTCATGGTTGAAACCTCATGTTCAATCTGCCTTAGGCATGAAATCTCGTATTGAGAGAGTTCTTGAAGTGAAAAGGTTGGAAGAGAAGGTGATTTCTTTAGAAGAGAAAACAAAGGCTCTGAGAACGGAGATGATTGAAGCAGAGTTAAATCTTGAAATAACAAGAAGAGAATTGGTGAAAGCAAAAGAAGACTTTGAAAACTGTGATTTGGATGCTAAACTGAGTTATGGAAAACCATCAATTATATATGTTAATGAGTAATAATGTTAAACTCGGTTATTGACAACCATGAGTTGCATATGATAACTTTATTCTCAAGTATAATTATATTGATTGAGTTTAATAGCTGCTACTATTACTATCTTCATTAAACAGAAATAGATTATGAAATTTATATTTAAGGGTTTATTTTTGTGTTTATTTTATTATGAATAGTATATTTCTTGTTTTGTTCATGAAATTGAACAGTTATTATCCCACTAATCTCAATTAACATGAGTGATATATATTCTGTCAAAACTTCTATTAATTGTCCATATATAAACACCTATTTTATTATGTTAATTGAATATCATTCCATTACAATTTATGAAATATATCGTAATTGATATTACTAAATTTTAGTGTCAGAAGCATAGTCATTAAGACAAAGGGCTCTTTGAATTCATAAATTCTAAGAAAAAAAATCTCAGAACTTTGTATTATCTTAATAAAAGAATAATTTTTTTTAAAATATTTTTAAATCAATTTGGAGAACTTAAGTTCAGATTTAGAACCCAAATCTTATAATAATTATAGCAGTTTTAAAAAATTAAATATAATAATAAATTACACACATGTTGAAACGATGATTATTCATTTCAACTACCTTTTTTTTATTTTAAATTTTCGGTATACCTTTTGAATCACCTTTATTTCTATTTTTGACTTAAAATAAATTTCTAAAGTGGAAAGTCATGCAGTACTTTTTGTTTATATTTTATATTTTATTTTATTGTATTTCGTTAAGTTGTAGTAGTATAAAATGTGGATTTGAAAATATGATTCTCATCTTGAAACGTTGAAGAAAAAGAGGAAATAAAAAAAAAATAGAGGAAGATTAATGATATTAAAGACATTGGTTGTAGTCGTTATTATAATTTAGTAAAACTAAATTAAAAGAAAAGATATTTTTTTGAAAGTGAATGTGTTGCATGATATTTGATTTTGATAATTTAGGACACATAATAATTGAAAATTACTGTAAAAAATGTTTGTTTTTTTTGGGAAAAATCTTCTCCAACTTTCTGATCATTCCGATTTTTAACAGGGAAGAAAAAATTATCATAATATAAAGAGAACATAGAGGTAGAAAAAACTAATTATAGAGATAGATCCGTTAGCGACATAATTATATTTATTGGTGTGCAAAGCAAATGCTTGTAGAGGTAGGTCAGTACGTTTTTCTTTTTGTTTTGAAGAATGAGTTTCTTTTTGTTTTGGAGAATGAATTTGAAAGAAAGTAAATGCATGGATTTAAAAGATAAAGATGAAAAAAATGGAATTTTTGGTTTTGATGGATAGAAATTTCAAAGTGAAGAAATTTGAGAATAGAATTTGTAAATAATTTGATAATGTAATGGATAAAAAATATATAGTAGATATAATTATTAGATTAATTTTGTGATTAAAATTTATATAAAATAAAATGTAATTATTATTATTGTAATAATAATTATTAATAATATTAATATTAATATTAATATTATTATTATTATTATTATGAATTGTAAAAATAATAATTATTAATTATCCACAAAGTTTAATAATAATAATAATAATAATAATAATAATAATAATAATTAAAAGCATATGTAAAATTAAAAAAGAAACGGAGATATTTATGTAAAAGTTATGATAAAAAATTTAAAAGTCCATGTACCTTTTCTCACTACAAAACAAATGAATTTTATTAGTGGTTTGTTTGTTTTGGTTATATTAAACCTGCTAATTTATAAGATTTAATTATCTTGAAGTAAATTGACCTATTCTTTGCTTTCTTCGACGATAAATTTCTATTCAGCTGAAATATTTTTCTTTGACTTTTCATATTTAGTCTCATTAATTTCTAATTACGGTTAAGTATGGATTTACTATAAAAAAAAATGCAGTGTGGCTCACTCGTACTTTACACCTAAAGCTAAGATTTCGACACATTCAACGAGGAGAGGTAATTAAGATGTCAAGATTAATTTAATTAAAAGTTTAAAATGGTTTAAAGCATTAGTGCTAAATACATATCCAAATACATCATAGATTATCCAAAATGTTAAAGTCATTAAGTACAAAATACATAATGAAGTACTTAAAGTTTAAAGTACATATCCAAAATAAAATATTTCCACAAAACTAGCAATCACTTCATGTATTTATTATCATTTATTAGCATTTGTATTTTATTATCACTGTGTTTCATATTTTTTTTTAAATAAGTGAAAACACAAGGTGATAATAGGCCTAGTATATCGATTAAGATAAGTTGATTTTTTGAGAGTTACTATCACACATTGGTGCTTGTACCTTTTCATTCTTTTTTTGTCCTTGAATAATATTTTAACAGATGTAAATATATGTTTAATTCTTAAATGAACGGTAACATCTGTGCACAAATATTGACATACGTTGATATCTATATTTAAGCTTTCTGTTTTTCTTCCTTTCATGCACAGGTACACATGGCAGATTTACTCCTCTTGACACTGACGGGTGTCTATATATGGCTTATGGAAGCATGTCACCAACCTTGATCGCCGTGAGAGTAAACGTTAGTTACCTCGAGATTGGTATGTTTCTATGCTCTCAAGTACCGCAAATTGGTATGTTTCTTCTCTCATTCCACTGTTGATTCAATGCTTTCACTTACGAACTAGATTTCATGTTTGAGCTCAACTTACTAATGAATTATGTGATTCTTTGTCATTGAAGAGTAAAATCATTGTTGAAGAGAAAATCGATGGAGAAACCGACTTTTCGTCTTTTGGAGCTTTCATAAATAACACCATTGATTTTGATTGTGATCAACTTTTCGATTTAAAGAGTATAAAAAATGTGTCTTTGTTTCGATATCTTGCTTAGGTTCTGGGTCAGAAAAAAATGTCATTTTTATTCTTTATTGTCGTTGCAACATTGAATATGATTGGAATCTTTGAATTTGGGTGTCCAGCAGCCCCATCAATTCAACTTAAAGATGTGCCTTCTGCCATTCAATCTCAGTGCTTATTGGTCTACAGTTCTCCCTCAACTTCACTTTTATCATTTTCTTCTTCTGGTTTTTGGACCAGTCTCACGATTCTTACTTCAACATGTAAGATATTTGAATGGAAACTATAGTTGTGCACATTCACAATTGTAGTGTACATAATGTTGCGACTTATGAATTGTTTTTGGTTGTTGAGAAAGTCTTTTTGTCTATTAGGTTTCAACCCATAGCCCATGAATTAAATAATAAATTTTGAGTGCACATGAATAAATTCTCCCCTTTAAACTACTCTACATATAGGAAATTTTTCTCACGAACTAATATATATGTTTTCCCCAAAACTAGTGTTTTCTTAAAGTATTTATTTTCACACGTCAGTATTTATCTTTTATTATTACATATGTTTTAAATATTTCTTTTAATTAAAGTTTCGAGTCCTTTAATTAAATATTTGTACTTTAATTTTTTTATAAATAACATGACTATTATCTTTTACCATAATCTTATTTCTTTTCATTGATTAAAAAATATGAGATTATGAAATTTTATAGTTAATATATAAGGTTACAGTATAATGATAATTGATTCTAATTGTTTACCTTAATTATTTTTGTTACAAAATTCTATCATAGGAAAAGTAGAGAAAGACTTTATTCCTCTATTGGAAGAAGTTTGTTCACAATATCCTTCTTTGATTGATAGCAAGAAAAAGAATAGTAAAAAATTTACTGAATGGGCTTTTACAGCACTTGGTAGAGTTCTTTATTTTCTCAAACATTAAAAAAGTGAAAGACATGGACAATGTTGCTTGCAATCATCTCCAAACTTTATTGGAGGAATTAGAGATATATGGATTTGATTTGTCATGGCTGAAACCTCATGTACAATCTGCATTGGATATGAAAACTTGTGTTGAGAAAGTTCTTACTATGAAAAGATTGGAGGAGAATGTTATTACTTTGGAGAATGATGTGGCTGTTTTAGAGAAAGAAATAAAGAATTTGACGACAAAGATGATTGAAGCAAAGGTAAATTTAGAAATAACAAGAAGAGACATGGTTCAAACAAAAGTAGGCTTTGAAGAATATGATTTGGATGCTCAACTCACATATGGTAAACAATAATTCATGATTAAGTTGTTTGCCCAATAATTTATTGTAGTGGACATGTTTTCTTTTTAAGTTTATCAACATTTAGATGTTCTTCTAATCATCGATATGATTTTTTATGTTGGACATGTTTGACCTGATTTGCTATGATAATTTTGTTATGGAGTATATTATATCTATTGTGTTGAATAGATGCTACTATGTGATTAATCTTCCTTAATAGAATCAATGTATTTGTATTTATTTAATAATGCATAGTATATTAACTTGAACTTTTACTATACATTAATAGTAGAGGTAGACCAAATTAATTATAGATAAAAGATCTGTTAGTGATATTGATAGCATTTCAGGCCCAAATGCATATAAAATCTCTTTCTTGTAGTGATTGAGTGTGTTTTAGTATGTTTCTTTTTTCAGGAAACAAACACTTATCATATTAAAGAGATGAAAAATAATATTTTAATACATATAATTTTTTTACATTCGTTTTATATTATTTTTCTTTTATTCTTTTAAATATAAAAGTATACTTTTTTTATAATCGTAATATGTATCAAATGAATATAAATATTTATTATTATTTTAAAATAATTGTTTAGAATTTTGTACAATTCAT
>NC_028358.1:2246894-2248327 GCF_000741045.1 Vigna radiata var. radiata | reverse complement strand
TAACTCCATTTGTCAGGGTCCACACTCCAATATGTCTTTTCCCCACCAACATATTCAATAGGATATTGACGTACTAGGGTCTCACCATGGTGGACCACAACATTAAACCTTTCCTTAGACATCCCAAACGCAAGCCTACAAAATGAACTTTATGGGCATGTGACCACTATATCAAAGTCAAAAATCCAACAATACGAATCACTTATAATACATTACACAACAATGCCCTATATAAATTTCAAAAATTGTTACAAAATTTGTAACTTTTCCAAAATTTAACACTCAAACGAAAATTTTCCAGGTTTTACCGTCTTCGACAAAAAAACCTAGATATCTAATTGCTACAAAGCAGGGATTACGAACGCCAACCTGATTTCGCACATCTGATTTCCCAAAGATGATTGCTTCCGATTGGAACAGAGCGTTACTGGTGTGGAATCCCAAAGTTGTTCTTCTCAATATCGCAAGTTTCATAAGTTTTCCTCCTAAATACTTAACTTTAATTTATTTCCAAATTAACAACCCTAATCAGAAATAGAATTTAAAAAATCCTAATTCCAACTGAAAAGGACTCCAAGTAAGCAAAAAAATGACATCTCACAATGCAGTTGCACGTCTGGACAGATCGTCGTTATCAATTTAGACGGAATTAATGAAAATGACTTAATTGAACACAAAATACATTTTTTGAGACTAAATTGAACACAAAATAAAAATGGAGAGCATTTCGAATTTTACCATTCTCAAAACTGAAAAAAAAAAAAGCTTTTAACCAACAAAACAATTAAAGTTTTTACAGATCTTAGTATAAATAATGCTGTAAAACATATTTTGAAAGCTAATGAAAATCTGAGAAGTATTATTCTGTGTGTTTCTGTTCTGTCTGTGCTGCGTCTTTAACCTTCCATCGTCTGAGCAGTGTGCTTCCCTGTCGGCGTTCGGTGGTGAGCTGGTGGAACCCTAGGAGTGTGCTGCGTCTTTAACCAAAGTTTAGGTTTATATCTGCTTTCCCAATCACAGCTTCATTTGCTTTCTGCCTTACATCCCATTCATCCCACTCACTCGCTGCTGTTGTTGAAGGTTACCGCTGTTTAAAACTGCTGCCGAGGCTACCACTGTTGAAGGTTCTCTGCTGTCGAAGGTTCACCGTCGTCGAAGGCTCGCTGCTGTCGAAGTCTCGCCGCTATCGAAGGCTTTGCCGCACTCTGCGTCGCCGAGGTTCTACCACCACCTACGAAGATTTTGAGAACACTTATCTTTAGCTAGAAAAAAGAAGCAAATCTGTAACCCTAAGGTACTAATGTTTTTCCTGTGTTGTCCAAACATTTTTGAAATGTATTCTTAGTTGTTCAAACATTTTGTTAGACATCTGGTAACGATTGCTTGTACGTGGAGAGAGCATCTGGGGTTCTTCCATCATCAGTGGCCAAGGT